>NC_059275.1:5286874-5321874 GCF_017591435.1 Portunus trituberculatus
CATGATTTACGGTAGCAGAGGTATTACCAGAAACATTAAAACCAATAGAGACGATGGCGGAATCATTACTGCCATTAACTCTTACCATCACAACAACTATTACCCTTCACCATTACTATTACCCACCACCTTGACCCTCACGCCAGCAATTGATAGCGTGAATGGCCCGCTGCCCTATCACGCTCGCGCCTCCATGTTATTGCAAGGCTCGTCACAAACTTAAGACATTCCAACTCTTCACCATTACAAAGGTTATTATATTTCTCTTCCCTGACGCAGCGCACACTCAAGAGACAAGCTGGACACGCGCCGCCAGTTTTTGTGGCAGCAGACCTAACGACCGTGACACTGTGACGACGCGCTTGGTATTGTGAAAAGTGTACACGAGTAATAACCGTGAACTGTTTTTATATGAGAACGTAAAGTGTTAGGCTTTTCATGAGAAGTAAGAAAATAAAGGAAGGTGAAAGAAATATGTCTATATAATCCGCTTTTTTTTTTACATAGAACCTAAGCTAATTAATGTGTTTATCTATCTTTATATACGTAAAACATAAGAAATGAAGGATGTTAAATGAAAAACAGGGACTATACGTTACTTTTCATACGGGCAAGTGAAAAGACAATTAATATACACATTCAAATTTACAGAAAACTTAAGAATATAAAAGATGCTCAAAGAAAAATAATAAGATCGTAAGCTCATTTCTCAGAACACCCAAGAAAATGAGAGGATAAGTGAAAGAAATTAGTAAGAAAGCCTATACATTAATCTTTACACATGAACACAAGGCATAAATTGGAGCTGGAATAAAATGCAACAGACCAACACATCTATTGAGCTATTTGTAAGAAAAAATGTAATAGACCAGCACATTTATTAATCTATTTGTATGTATTTGTAACTAGTGCTTCTTAAGGGACGGATTATCGTAGCTTTTCATTACTAGCCCATGTAGAAAGCAAGTAAGGTAAGATAATATGATGCAAAACTTATCAATCTTACAAATTAATCCCTTTTACTTGTTTACGTCTTCCCTCACCTTTCTTCCTTCATTATATCCAAAGGCAGTTTTTTTTTTTTTTTTTTTGCATTTCTATTCAATATTGCTTAATTTAACTGTACACATCACACACGTTATCTTATCTCGGTATACTTCCTATGATGTTCTTTTCTTCTATTTTTTTCCCCTTTTCTTTATTTATTTACTCTTATTCATTTATTTATATACTTTAAGCTGCTTTTATTTTTTTTCCATTTTTTATTCATTATTATTGTTAATTTTAACCACACACGCGTTTATCTTATCGTTTATCTTATCTATGTATGTTTTTCTTATTTTTCCTTCTATTCTTTCTTTATTTATTATTTTATTCATCTATTTGCTTTAAGTTGCGTTTGGAAGAAGCATTAAACGTAAAGGAGGCCAGATGACATTATGATGCTGCAATACTCTCTCTCTCTCTCTCTCTCTCTCTCTCTCTCTCTCTCTCTCTCTCTCTCTCTCTCTCTCTCTCTTGCGAGGTATGAACTGATAAGAAAGGCATTAGGTATGTTTATCTTGTTTTTAATTACGTGCTGATAAGATATACTTTACACATTCTCTCTCTCTCTCTCTCTCTCTCTCTCTCTCTCTCTCTCTCTCTCTCTCTCTCTCTCTCTCTCTCTCTCTCTCTCTCTGTGTGTGTGAGTGTGTGTGTGTGTGTGTGTGTGTGTGTGTGTGTGTGTGTGTGTGTGTGTGTGTGTGTGTGTTCATTCCCTCATTCCTTTCTCTTTATCTTGTTATTTTACTTTTGTGTGCTTTTCCCGTGTGTGTGTGTGTGTGTGTGTGTGTGTGTGTGTGTGTGTGTGTGTGTGTGTGTGTGTGTGTGTGTGTGTGTGTGTGTGTGTGTGTGTGTGGTAAGCAGTTAAGCAGGTCAAGTATGCACAGGGAAGCCACACAACTCCACAACTTCCCCTCCTACACCTGCTGAGAAATATCCTGAGAGTAACCACCTCAATAATCCTTCCTTATACCTCCTTCCTTCTCTTACTTTCCTCTGCCTATCTGATTTTTTCCTTCCTTGCTTTCCCTCTCTTCCTTACTACCTTTTTTTTTTTTATGACTTTCTACCTTCTTTCTTTGACGCTTTTTTTACTTTCCTTCTTTTCATTATCTTCCTTACCTCTTCCTTCTCTTATTTTCCCCTGCCTATCTTTTTTTTTCTACCTTGCTTTCCTTCTCTTCCTTCTTGCTTTTCTCTTTCTTTCTGAATTTCTACCTACCTTTTTTTACTCTTCTTTACTTTCTTACTCTTCATTTTCTTCCTTACCTCCTTCCTTCTCTTATTTTTCCCTGCCTTTCAGTCTTTCTATCTTCCTTCCTTGCCTCCCTCCTCCTCAGTTTCCTTCTCTTCCTGTCCTCCTCACTTTTTCTTTCGTTCCTCTTCCTTTCTGCATTTTTTACCTATCTTTCCTTTCTCCTCCTCCTCCTCCTCCTCCTCCTCCTCCTTCCTTCCTTTCCTTCTCTTCTTTCTTTCTTTTCTTCCTTCCTTCCTTATTTTTTTCTTTCCTCTTCATTTAAGCCATTTTGTCTTCCTTTGTTCCTTCCTTCTCTCCCTACAACCTTAATTTCTTCCTCTTTTCCTTCCTTCCTATCGTCCTTCCTATCTTCCTTTCTTCCTTCCTTCCTTCCTTCCTTCGCCCAGACCACAGTTCCCTTCTTTAATTTCTTCCTCTCCACCTACTTCCTCCTACTCCTCCTCCTCCTCTTCCTCCTCCTTTATCTATTTATTTTCTGGTTTTGTTCCGTTCTCTCCTTCTCCATCTTTATCGTTGTTAGCTTTTATGTTCCACTTTTTTATTTCCTCCTTCATTTGGTCTATCTATCTAATATGTCTATTTCTTCATTCAATTTTGTTTCATCTATTTTCCTTATATTTTACTTTCATTCTCCTCCCATATTTTTTTCATTTTTACCTTTTCTCCTCTCTCTCTCTCTCTCTCTCTCTCTCTCTCTCTAGCCTCATATCACATTACAAATCCAACAAGTCATATTAAAGACACGGTTCTTTCATGCCTCCCTTCATTTTCATCCTCCTCTTATTATCGTCATTTTTATTACCTCAGTTGTGACTCGGGACCATTGCATAACCCACGTAATCCTAAGACATCCCCACCCCTACCCTGCCCCTCCGTATCCTCTGCTCCACGTGCCGCCTGCCATCGCACTTCTGGTCCTTTCGCGGGAACCTTATACCCTATCAGTGCCTAACGCGCGCAGCCAACGTAATATAATGCCTCGGTCAGCCACAACAAAGCACTCCATCCCAGTGTCACCAGCTGTCCCCCAAGCATCCATTCAGCACTGTAGCCAAGGCAATGTTATAATATTCCCCCGTTGTCTATGTAAGGTAATGCCTCGGGGTTTGCCTCTAAGTTGTCCGTTCCTGTGTTTTAATTTATTCACTGTCTTGATGTAGGGTGTTATTTTCAATCTTGGTTCCCGCTTTCAAGGATTACGTGTTTCTAGTAACTTCCTGGTCTTTTCTCTCTTCATATGTAGTGCCTTTCTCCACCATTCCCACTGCTAGTTTGTCACCTTCATTAATGTTTGTGTATTCCTTTGTTGTTCTCGGCTACCTGAATGTCATTTCAGAAGTATCTAAATTTGAGACCCCCGCAGACTACTAGTGAGGCAGACGTGGTGTTGCTCCTCTTCACATAGTCCACTGTTTTGTGATTACTGTATCGTTTTCTCGTGAACTGCCAAACTCATGTCACTAATACATAAATCTACGATGTTTTCTTTACAATGAAATAATTAAAGTCGCAAGTATTGTTTAATCTTTACTTACTCTACTCTAAGTAACTAGTGACTACTGGCCTACACATGGCACTCCCTTAAATGAAATATACTAACCCACCATTTCCATCTAACATCTACATCCATAAATTTGACTCAAGTTTTAAGGCTTCCTAATTATTCAGCACTAACAACTTAACCACACATCTACCAACAACAAGCTTAACCCTTTCAATACAGGAACACATTTTTACCTTGAGATTTGTGTACGATTAGACGATTTTATTTACATTAGGAAGGGTCTACCGAGGTCAGAAGATTAATGGCCACAGTCCTCACAATTTTAATCCCCCCACATGAGTTTCTGAAGCTGTATAAAATCATTGAATAGTAAAGAGAATGAATATAGAAATGCATCATGGTACCGAAGTGGTTAAACGCATCCCATCCCGACTGTCCCCTCACAATAGCTGACAAATGAGTGATAAACGCGTCAGGAGCCACGATGGTGAGAGGAGAACGGCAGGCACAGTGAAGACGCGAGATATGTTACTCAATGACCGTGATTAGCGATTACTTGAACCTGACCATGCCTCGCTTCACCTGGGCTCCTGCTGGGGTGTGTCTCGAGTAACTGAACACCGCTAGATCAAACCACTGGTAATGACAGTGGTACTACGACAGATAAAGAGTTTTGATTACTCGTGGGTACAGCGCTCTCCTCCCCCCCTCTCCCTCTTCCCTCTCCCTCAATCCGCGTGATCAGCTGACAGTCTGGATTTGTCTTAATGTGAGTAGTGGTCAGTCTAACCACACACGACAAATTACTATTGAGTGATACCTTGTTGCTGCACTCAGCGGTGATTAAAGGCGCCATCACCATCACCGCCACCATCATCACCATCACCGCCACCACCACCACCGCCAGCAGTCAGGTGAAGTTTCGTTATTAAAATGATTTTTTTTTTATGTATTTATTTATTCATTCTTTTCTGCTGGTGATTTGCAGACATTGTTTTCTTTCTGTTTTAAGGTGAGACTTAAGGAGAAATTACGTTTGGTTTTAGCTTCCTCCTCCTCCTCCTCCTCCTCCTCCTCCTCCTCCTCCTCCTCCTCCTCCTCCTCATCATCATCATCATCATCATCATCACCATCTTCGATTCAGATAACTTCGGTTCAGTTCAGGAGTGACAGTTTATATTTATATTTAGCATTCACCATTATCATCATCATCATCATCATCATCCATAGTTTTTTTTTTGATTATTTTGTTACGAGAGTGGCTTAGAACTGTACGACCATTTAGCATTCACCACCAGTACCATCATCATCACTACCTCCACCACCACCATCACCATCACCACCTCAATGAATACACTACAAGACAAATCAACGGAAAAACAGATTCTTAAAATATCCATAAATTCCTTACAGGCCTTATTATCGTAAACATTTACGTGACGAAGCCTTTATTTCCTTATATTTTTAGTGTTTCCCTACTCCTTTAAATAGCAGAAGCGCCACCCAAGGGCAACAAAATCATAAGAAAAAAGAGATCCACTGAAGTACCGGTTTCCAAAGAGTTAAAATTAGTCGTCAGAATTTAAAGTAAGTTTTGAAACGTGGCGAGACTGACTTACCTGCTTCTCTCCAGTTCGTGTCCAGGTGGCGGAGAGAAACAGGGAAGCCAACTCACCCTAAAGGTTAACACACTGACCTCTTCCTCACACCGCACGAGGGAGAGGGAGAGGGAGAGGGGAACAGGAGGTAGAAGGAGAGGGAAATAAAAGAAGAAGGGTAAGTGGAAGAGAAAGGAATAATGAGGTGTGATGTAAGCTGAAGGAAAGACAGTGGGAGGGAGGGATAAGGAGAGGAGAATTGGTGAAGAGAGAAGAAATGAGGAGAGTAAGTGGCAGAGAGGGAAAAGAGAAAGGGACAGTAACACAAGGCAAGCAATGAAGTAATCTGATGGGACAGGAAAGGGAAAGGAGAAGAGAAGAGAGGGTAAAAACAATATCGAGTAAAGGAAAGAACAGAACAGGAACCGGAGGAAGAAAGGAAAAGTAGAAGTTAAGGAAAAGAGGATAAGAGGGAAAGTTGTAAGATGAACTGATGGGACAGGAAAGGAAAGGAAAGGGAAGGGAGATTATAAACTATGATATGAACTAAAAGAAAAAGAGAGAGGATAATGTGAGTTGGAATAAGAAAACTAAAAAGGAAATGAATACAAAGGAGAGAGAGAGAGAGAGAGAGAGAGAGAGAGAGAGAGAGAGAGAGAGAGAGAGAGAGAGAGAGAGAGAGAGAGAGAGAGAGGAAAAGTATAGGTAAGATGAGGGGAAAGGAAGACAAGGGAGGAAAAAAGTAGGGTAGGGTAAGGAAAGGAAGGGAAGGGAAGGGGGGGAGAGAATAGTGACAGTGTAAAGTAGAGAAAGGTAGGAAAATGAGGAAAATGATAGGAAAGAAAAGCAAAGGAAAGGGGAAGGGAAGGAAAGGACGGGAAGAGGAGAGAAAAGTGACAGTAAACAGAATATGCAGACCCAAATCCTTCACTGGCAACTTTTACTAAGCTGTAGTGAATATTATTAAGATTTTCAAGCGAGTTTTCATTTTCATCCTTCTTTTTATCGGATTCAGAGAAGATTCGTAATCATCAAAAGGGAAAAATAATACAGGGAATTAACGAATAAAAACGAGAAGGAAGAGTAAAAGGAAAGAAAAATAGATAATGAAATAGAATAGAAATATAACAGAACAAGAATATTATTTCCATAGTGTCAATGTCATTAGAAGATTAAAAAAAAAAAAGCAACGGAAGGTGAAAAAACCCATCAGGCCTATACGTGGCACCACCTAGGCCTATTATATGAGGCTGACAAGTGTGTTACAGCAGGCGAGGCGTTTCAAACACAGGTGTACAAAGCAATTAATCACCTCAGTCTACCTCAGTCTTTAAAATGTGAACTGTACTTTGGTCGATTCTTTCCTTTCTTATGCAACGTCTTACATATTCGATTCTTTTATCTTTTTTATGTATTAGCTTATCTCTTCATCTATTTATCATATCTTATTTATTCATTCCCTTACGCACGATTTCACTAGTTTGTCAATGCTAGGACGGCACCTTATAACGATTTACTTTATATTTGACATTTGGGAACCGTTATCTCTGCCTTTGATCGAATAACGCATGTAAATAAACCGTAATAATTAAAACGACAAGAGTAACACAAATTAGACAAGCAGTAACTCTTAACACGAAATACCAAAACTAAAATATTGGAGAGCAGGCATAATTGGAGACTTTGCAATGTAGTTTTAACAATGGAATAGTACGAGAAACATTATTAAGGCTTGGTCATTACACGTATCCATCAATGTGGGTCATTTTGGGGCCGCATGATCAGCATTCCTCGAGGCTTGTATGGGAGGGTAACTATTTACACGTATGAAAAAAACAAACACCGCCACATTCTTCAGTGATTCCCTTAAGAGGTGTGCTGGGTCGCCTTCATGTGATGTAAAAGGACAGCATACATCTCTCCCTCCCTCCCTCCTCTCCCTCTCTCTCTCTCTCTCTCTCTCTCTCTCTCTCTCTCTCTCTCTCTCTCACACACACACACACACACACACACACACACACATCCATCTTCCCCTCTTTCTTTCCCTCACTCTCTTCCCTTCCCTCCTTCCCTCCTTCCCCCCTCTCTCTCTCTCTCTCTCTCTCTCTCTCTCTCTCTCTCTCTCTCTCTCTCTCTGGATCACACCTGCGGCCACACCAAGGAGAGGAAAGAGATCACAGTAACCTTTGAACATTATTTAAAGGATTCCACCCACCTTTTCTTTCCCTTTCACCTGTCCAGTTGGCTTTCTGAACCTGTTCCCGGTGTCCCAGTACCCGGCCAGCATCACAATCACCGCCAGTTATACAGTTACAGCACCGTCCCCCTTCACTGTAGTTAGTTTGAAATGTCGTCACCATAATAAGGGTAATTGTGACTGTATTGTGGTCATGGTGGTGGTAGTGGTGGTGGTGTAAGTGATGATGACCTGTCTGGCTTTTTCGAGTTAATTCTTCATATTCATCATTATACATAGCAATCAGACAGACAGAAAGACACGCAGATTGACAGACAGACAGACAGACAGACAGACAGACAGACAGAGACAGACAGACAGACGAATAAGCCAACCAAGGGTAAGGTAGATGAAAATTAAAATGGGTAGGTAGATAGATAAATAAATAAATAGATAAGCAGATAGACATACAGGTATAGAATGTGTGGCTATGTAGATTAATGTAGTCTTGCTGAGAGAGAGAGAGAGAGAGAGAGAGAGAGAGAGAGAGAGAGAGAGAGAGAGAGAGAATAGATGAATGGATGGGTGAGCGCGCAAATAAACACACACACGCAGGTAAGGAGCAATCCGAGACAAACACACACACACACACACACACACAGGTAAGGGGCGGACAAACATGATCGGGACACTTCCGCACCTAAATTAACATTCATTAGGTCAGGTTGATGCAGTCACTTCCTGGCCTGGACGTACTGTGTGTCTAGCCATGTTTGCTCTCTCTCTCTCTCTCTCTCTCTCTCTCTCTCTCTCTCTCTCTCTCTCCTGAGTACGGTACATGCGTTATATCATCTGTTTGCTTATCTGTATCTATCTATCTATCTATCTGTCTGTCTTGTGTCCATTCATAACTATCTATCTGTCTTTCATAATACGTTCACATTTATCTATCCATCTATTTACATACACCTACTTGTCTATCTACTACACGTCTGTCTATCTACACATTTATCTACCACAATGCAAATCCACCGTGATGACAAAAAAATACAAAATCTAAATAAATAGAAAATAAAATAACTAGAAGATGGAGAAGATAAGGAAGAGGATGATGAGAATGATTAAATGAGCCAAACGAACGAATAGAAAAGATGGAAAGAAAGAAAAAAAAAGAGCATGAGAAAAAGATCAAAGAAAACGAGAAATGCTAAAGAAAATTTGATAAAAACTTAAAAGAAACGAGAGGATCCAATACTAATAAAAATTCTGTAAATACGAACTTTCATCAGATCACAATAATAAACAAGAAAGGGATAAAATGAGCTGGAAAAAGATGAAAACTATACAACCCCTTGACATGAAAGTTACATAATGCGAAAGATCTAATACCAAAACCTTGAAATATTGGAGATTATCCCAGATCAAAAAAGAATGAAAAAAAAAACATTACAAAAGAGGGATTGGCGTGCGAGGGAAAAAGTAAGTTAGGTAACATCAATGTGACAGTTACGTAAAGCAAAAGGGAACATGATACCAAGATCTTGAAAGTACTATCGATTTTTATGAGTTTGACAAGGTTCATTACATAGAGGGATAAAATGTGAGGGGGAAAAAATAAGCAATGTAATCTCGATATGGCAGTTACGTAAAAGGAAGGAGAATCTGATATTAAAATCCTTCAAATACCTGGGACTTAAGCAGTTTGACAAGGATCATTACATATATGAGTAAAATGCAAGGAAAAAATTAGTGTTACATAATGGAAAGAGGAATCCAATCTTTAATTACAAAGGATTCTATAAGTTTCAACTGGACTATTGCAAGAAAAAAATAAAAAATAAGTAACTTCAATGTTGTGGTTACGCAATGAAAAGAAGGATCTGTTAGTAATATTTTCAAGTATGTACGAAGAATTCTATCACTTTTAAAAGGATTATCAAAAAAAGTGAAGGATTACATGGGAAAAAACAAGAAATGGAACTCAAATGGTGTAGCTTCGCAATTAAAAGGCTGGCCTGATACAAAGATACTTAACTAGATAAAAAGGATCAGATTCAAATGGATTATAAAAAAAAATGGATACAGTCAAAGAAATACTATACCTCATTTTGGCAGTTAGCAGTTAAATGAAGACTGTGGCCATAAATCTTCTGACCTCCATAAACCTTTCCTAATGTCAATAAAATGTTCTAATCTTACACAAATCTCAAGGTAAAAATGTGTCCTAGTATTGAAGAGGTTAAATCACGCTTCCACCTCCCTCACGTATCCAGACTCCTGCCACATTGTTACTAGGCGACGTAAATGGAGCCTTGATGGGCGAGGAGTTACTGGGAACCTAGCTATGAAGTGTGCAGTGTTGGGAAGGTGTACTGAGCCACTGGAGATGACATGCGGCAGTGTAGTGAAATGTTAGGCTGGTACTCCACATGAAGGCTGTGTCGTGAAAGTAAATGTTTGTGTAAGGCTCTGCGATGACATGCTGTCCACACACACACACACACACACACGAATTCATGACACGTGTATCATCACATATATTGATACATACTCACATTGGTTTTAACAGCACTCCATAACACACACAGAGAGAGAGAGAGAGAGAGAGAGAGAGAGAGAGAGAGAGAGAGAGAATCGTAAAAATAGATAAAACCAATAAATAAAAATAATCTTCATATACCGACAGAAATTAACATTCATGGATAAGCAAACAAGAAAATAAATATAGATAAATTAATTAATTAAGGAATGAAGGAGGGAGAGCAAGGAAGAGGATAACAACCTAACAAGGAAGGGGTCATTACTCACCCTCGTGTTGAACTACCAAATAACCAGTACGTGTTCCGCTTGTTAAGTGTCCAAGTGACGGCCCTTCCAGTTCGTGTCTCAAGCCGCGGCAAGGACTGTCTCACTGCACTTCACACGGAACACCTCCACGCACATGCCAGGTCGCTATGCTTGGAAACACTGAAGTCACATTGTATCACTCCCGCCGGGCCACACCACAACACCTTCCACTCCGCTCCCTGAACACTCTCTGAGGCTGAAATGCTGCCGGCGTGAGACCCAAAACAAAAGTTATCGTTTAAAGTTTGCACAACCGTACCATCCCTCCTATCTCACAAAGCCATATGATAAGCCTATGGTCCTATTTATTCATTTATTCATTCATTCATTCATTCACCTAGTAACATTTCAGGGTTTCTAATGTTGCCAGGAAATGTGTTTGAAAGTTGGGCGTCTGGCAGGGCGGCACAGTGTCAAGCCACCTTCTCCATTGAACCCGATGAATGGTCACAGGTTATTTCTGACCACTGCTGATTACACCACCTCCTGACCAGTCATGCGGGCACCTGGACGAGTACAGGGAAGGAAAAAATTGTAAAAGAATAAACCAGTAAGCAATGCAAGATGAATTCATGGTGAAGAGGAATATTTAAAACTAGAACGCACAACAACACTCAAATGTTTATAATACTACATACTTAGCGAGAGATCAAGCGGGATAACCTGTTTATATGTTTATTTCTAACACGCACCATCTTCCCTAAGCCCTTCCTAGTAGTAGTAGAGCGAGCCTGTTCCAAAAACACACTTTCTCCCGCTTCAATATTTCGTACTCTAAGGTTATTGATACCACGGGAGGAGGATCAGACGGCTAAAATAAGAGGAAGTCACAGAGGAGAGAAAATGACTAGTTTTTGCGTGGTGTCTACTGCACGTAATCACTCATTTCTTTACGTCTTTTCCATAGATTATTCACGTTTTGACAGATACAGGAAGTGAAGATAACAGAGAACACCTGAAAGGGACAAGAGTATATGCAAAGTATACAGACGTGTTGACTGTTGCATATAACGAGATAAGGAGAGGAATGAGGGCTAGACACGGCGCGGAGGAAGTTTGCACTGCACCGACTAAGCTCTGCTGGGCCTGCTGGAAAGTATGTGAGTGCCGATGTACTGTCCTCATATGGTGCTGTACTATGCAACGTGCACGCGCGCGCGCGCGCGCGCGTGTGTGTGTGTGTGTGTGTGTGTGTGTCAGAGCTGTCTGCAGTATCATAGAACAACATAGCGTGTGTGTAACCTGTTGTTCTGAGTTAGTTAGAGTGGCCGATGTAGGGTGTGCACTGAACGTTGCGTCACATTGCAGGCTGAGTAGGCTACACACGTACAATTCAACCTAGTATAGGCCGGTGCATGTTCTAAATATAGTCTGACTGCCGATGCTGTGTCGTCCTCGCAGGAACCAGCTGTAATCATTTTAGGAGTTAGCTTTGGGGTAGCTTCATTCTCCTCTACGTGAAGCTTATATAGTTTTTAATAAGAACATAATCTAATATAAAACTTTAAGCAAGGAGATATCCGTATTTATGCATAGACTCTAGTATTGACATAACGATGCATTTCCTGAAGTAGTTGTCAAATCAAAACGACGCAGGATGGCCGGGTAAGTACTGGATATTGCTAGTTAACATTTTCGTCTAGCAGAACAACAAACATAGGGAAGACTAGAGTGGAAGTATTTTGAGCTGCACCGCAAGGCTGAGTGAGAGCCATATCCCGACCGCCACGCAGTGCACACACCTCTACGGACTGTCAACACACACACACACACACACACACACAAAAGAGCATGTGACGTCAGTTTGCGCGATCTTTCACTGTGATGTCCTTCCCTGTTATATTGTTCTCAGCACCTTGCAGTGAAGTAACAGATTTCCTCGAGAGGAGTGTTTGTAGGAGAAAAGTTGTATAGAGTTGGACAGGCACGTCGTGGAGAGAAAAAGATGAAAATGTTACAGCTTTCTACTGAGTTCAGCCTTTATCGCGAGTGTCACCCAGGCGAAAGGATGAAGGAAGGAAGGAGGCAAGAGACAGGAGGACTGTTGGAGAGTGGTAGCAGCAACGGAAAGAGGGAATGAGAAATGAAGGACAGTAATTATACAGCTTTGTGGCTTGTTTCTGATCGACGTGATGGGAGGGCAGTGGGGCAGTGCTTCCTCAGCGGGGAATTTTAGCTCCTTATAACAGTTGCCAGATTCCGTTAAGTGAAGATGAAATTTCCTTAGAAACTTCCTTGAACGTGTAATTTTGAATTTTATTCCCTCGTCATTGACACACACACACACACACACACCGGTAGCTCAGTGGTTAGAGCGCTGGCTTCACAAGCCAGAGGACCGGGGTTCGATTCCCCGGCCGGGTGGAGATATTTGGGTGTGTCTCCTTTCACGTGTAGCCCCTGTTCACCTAGCAGTGAGTAGGTACGGGATGTAAATCGAGGAGTTGTGACCTTGTTGTCCCGGTGTGTGGTGTGTGCGTGGTCTCAGGCCTATCCGAAGATCGGAAATAATGAGCTCTGAGCTCGTTCCGTAGGGTAACGTCTGGCTGTCTCGTCAGAGACTGCAGCAGATCAAACAGTGAAACACACACACACATATATATATATATATATATATATATATATATATATATATATATATATATGTGTGTGTGTCTGTGTGTATGTCAGATTGTCTTTCTGCAAGGCATGAGGAAATTTAACGTTTAAACATTACGTTTGTTCATCAGATGATTGCGCCACTGGTGAATAAGTGAGTGAGTGAGTGTGTATGTGTGTGTGTGTGTGTGTGTAATTCACCACGGTCGTCTGCTGGTCACCCAGCCAGTCTTTCCCATTACGGAGCGACCTCAGAGTTCAAAGACCGATCTTCGGATAGGACTGAGACCACAACACACCGGGAAAGCGAGGCCACAACCCCTCGAGTTACATCCCGTACCTATTTACTGCTAGGTGAACAGGGGCTACACATTAAGAGTCTTGCACATTTGCCTCGCCGCGCCGGGACTCGAACCCGGCCCTCTCGATTGTGAGTCGAGCGTGCTAACCACTACACTACGCGGTGTGTGTGTGTGTGTGTGTGTGTGTGTGTGTACTTCCTCCTCTTCTTCCTCCTCCTCCTCCTCCTCTACAGTGAAAATCACACACACACACACACACACACACACACACACACACACACACACACACGGCGAGGCAAATGGGCAAGCCTCTTAATGTGTAGCCCCTGTTCACCTAGCAGTAAATAGGTACGGGATGTAACTCGAGGGGTTGTGGCCTCGCTTTCCCGGTGTGTGGAGTGTGTTGTGGTCTTAGTCCTACCCGAAGATCGGTCTATGAGCTCTGAGCTCGCTCCGTAATGGGAAAGACTGGCTGGATGACCAGCAGACGACCGTGGTGAATTACACACACACACACACACACACACACACACACCGCGTAGTGTAGTGGTTAGCACGCTCGACTCACAATCGAGAAGGCCGGGTTCGAGTCCCGGTAAGCGGTGAGGCAAATGGGCAAGCCTCTTAATGTGTGGCCCCTGTTCACCTAGCAGTAAATAGGTACGGGATGTAACTCGAGGGGTTGTGGCCTCGCTTTCCCGGTGTGTGGAGTGTGTGATGTGGTCTCAGTCCTACCCGAAGATCGGTCTATGAGCTCTGAGCTCGCTCCGTAATGGGGAAGACTGGCTGGGTGACCAGCAGGCGACCCAGGTGAATTACACACACGTCGAGGCAAATGGGCAAGCCTCTTAATGTGTGGCCCCTGTTCACCTAGCAGTAAATAGGTACGGGATGTAACTCGAGGGGTTGTGGCCTCGCTTTCCCAGTGTGTGGAGTGTGTTGTGGTCTCAGTCCTACTCGAAGATCGGTCTATGAGCTCTGAGCTCGCTCCGTAAATGGGAAGACTGGCTGGGTGACCAACAGACGACCGAGGTGAAATACACACGTAGTATAGTGGGTAGCACGCTCGACTCACAATCGAAAGGGCCGGGTTCGAGTCCCGGTGAGGCGAGGCAAATGGGCAAGCCTCTTAATGTGTGGCCCCTGTTCACCTAGCAGTAAATAGGTACGGGATGTAACTCGAGGGGTTGTGGCCTCCCTTTCCCAGTGTGTGGAGTGTGTTGTGGTCTCAGTCCTACTCGAAGATCGGTCTATGAGCTCTGAGCTCGCTCCGTAAAGGGGAAGACTGGCTGGGTGACCAGCAGACGACCGAGGTGAATTACACACACACCGCGTAGTGTAGTGGTTAGCACGCTTGACTCACAATCGAGAGGGCCCAGGTTCTAGTCCCGGGAAGCGGTGAGGCAAATGGGCAAACCTCTTAATGTGTAGCCCCTGTTCACCTAGCAGTAAATAGGTACGGAATGTAACTCGAGGGGTTGTGGCCTCGCTTTCCTGGTGTGTGAAATGTGGTGTAGTCTCGGTCCTACCCGATGATCGGTCACTACGAGCTCTGGGCTCTTTCCGTAGGGGAAAGGTTGGCTGGGTGACCAGCAGACGACCGTGGTGAATAACACACAGGTGACCAGCAGACGACCGAGGTGAATTACACACACACACACACACACACACACACACATTTTTTTTTAATGAAATAATCTATATTATGTTACAGAATACGGGCTACTCTAGTATTTCAGTCTTCTGTCATCAGGTAATTGTGTTGATAGGCAACACAGTAGTGGAGCTAATGAGTAGGGCTTGTCAAGATGGCGGTAGGTGTACTTCAGACCATCAGCCTGGAAACACAACATTACTGTGCATGCCACCTGGTGTTGTAAATAGAGGAAAGCAAGAAATATGAACTTGTGGCTGGATTATCGTATTTTAGTCTCCTGTAATTGGGAGAATAGAAGAAAAAATATTGAAGTTAGGAGTAAAGCAGTTCAAGATGGCGGCGGGAGTGCTTCAGGCTAGGCGCTTGATGGGCCGCCGCCGCCGCGCATGTCAGCTGTTGTTGTAAATAAAGCAACTCAGCCGAGAGGAACCCTGCGTCAGGAGGTGCGGGTGTTGTGTCGCGGCGCTGCAGAGCTCCCACGTAAGTGTTGCCGCCCCTCTAACACTGGTGCAACACTCACTGACGCCCACCAGTGTCTTAATGAGGAACACAAATGGAATACTAAAGGTGATGGCGAGTAATTTGTCACCATTAGTGTGTCCTTCAAGTTATTGTCTGGTATTTGGTAAGAAGTGTTGCGTGATCCAGTCCGGGAAGGAATGGTGTTTGTAAAGAGCCAATAGGCCTACACGCGGCTGTTCTGGTGTAATAAACCTACTGTAAACTTAAACCTATTAATGTGTCATCTGTTGTGTTTCATGGGAGTAACTCCTTGGTGGTTCATTTTAAGAGAGTGACTTTCTGAGCAAAATTATAATATTTTTTTTAATATAATTTTATTTATTTTTTCTTTTATGTGACCTATACAGTGAAAGGATTAGCAGTGAAATGAATGAACCTAAATGATCTAGCCTGACCAAACCTATGGCTCAGATGGAAATGCTGTTATTTTGATATTACCATCCAGGTTTGTAAAGAGTCAGATACAATTATGCCAGCCTATGTATTACATGGTCCTATTTTTATATGTAATAGTCTTTTAAAGCTTCCCACATTGATTACTTGTTGAATGTGTTTTGATAATGTTGAAGTGATGGGAGTGCTTTCATTTAAAGTTTAGGTTAGGTTTGCTGAAGATTAGGTTAGGTTTGATTACAATGAATTAGGTTAATTCAGGTTCAGGTTAATTCAGATCATTGATTTTCTTATCTGGTTCTTTTGTGCTGATCATGGTTTGAAGAAAATAAGTAGATAAAATAAATTAATAATTAGATAAATAGATTGCCAAGAAATAACCTTGAAATCATCGGTCCAAAGTTATTTAATTAATTCTCGTGTCTTCTCTTACAGTTCCCCTTTAACTTTGGTCCAACAAGCTCACAACAGTCTACTCTAGTCATCTAACTCTTTTTCAATCAGTTTTTTACCATCCGTCTATTCAGCTTTCATCTGTTAAACTCTGGAACTCCCTACTTACTTTTGTATTTCCATCTTCCTTTGATCTGAATTCATTTGAGAGAGAGGTTTTAAAATATCCCATTCTTTTGGCTCTCTCTCTCTCAAACCTGCTTAGGGACTGACATCTATGTGGGCTTTTTGTTTAGTAATTTTTGTTGCCCTTACCAAGATTTCCCCTTTTGTTGAAAGAAATTACATGGTCTGTCTTATTTTTGACCTTAAGGATCCCATCTGCATCTTCCTCATCAGTGTTGGGTCAGGTGAACACAAACTCTATGAACCTAGGTGCAGTACAGACCTAGCCCACATTTCCCTTATCAATCGTCCCATGAAATTTGTTAGTTTGAGGTACACATGTTCTCACCTTCATTAAGATCACTGTAAAGATTAAGCCATTATTTTGATGAGTGAAATGAGCACTTAATTTATGTGTGTTCATAAATAGACTCAGTAATGAGGTTATTAATGTTGTGTCATTAGGAAGCTTCAAAAGACCATTAGACAAATTTATGGATGGTGAGGATAGTGGAAATTAGTAGACATGTTTCATACAGTGATTGACATGTGTAAGTGTAATGGCTTCTTGTAGCTCGCCCTATTTTCTTACAACCTTATAGCCAATTTATCCCACCTTGGGATCAATTTCTTATTGTTCCTATGGTGCTTCACAGCAGGGCATCCAACAGATATATTATATATGTAGTATTTGTATAACAGGAGTTTTTTAGTGCAAGTTATTTTGTTTTCTATTTTCATTCATTCATTTTAAGTGATGTCCATATTTTTGTTGCAGTCAAGTGAAGAGCAGCTTTCCATCAGGTCAGCTCGTCCCACACACGCTGATGCCTCATGGCGCTCTGCAACTGCCGGGTTGAGTCCTGCATGGGGTGCATTCCCCTCCAGCGGGGAGCCATCATCATCGGCTTCCTCAATTTGGTATGTCAAGTCCCAAGCTGCTGGGCTCCATAGGGCACAGCTGGCTCCCTCACCCACCATTCGTTGTTGTGCTCACACACTGAGTCCAAAACCCTTATTTGTTTATTACTTTAGTATAGCTACTATGAAAAGGAGTTCAGACAGACTTGCTCTTATTTATATGTGCACCAGTTCTGGTAAATAACTTGTATATCATGGCAGCAAGAACTTGTTTGTAATTATTGTCTGACTATGAAATGTTTATATACCAAAAATTGGCTGAAAAGGTGAAGAAAAGATCCTAAAATTTAGAGCCTGCAAACACTGTGTTTCAAGCAGGTTGTTTGTAGTAGTGAATCAGTCTAGATTGTGTTTAATCTCCTTTCTAATCCATCTTATGATGTTTGCAGTTTAGTTCAATGCTGAAGACCTTCAAGTACATCAGAATATTGATAGAATTTGAGCTGAAGGTGAAGGAATGTGAGGAAGCCAGGCCAATGCGATCCCCAGCATTCACCATCCACAATGAATCAAAGTATGACTACTATGAGACTGCCAGGGATGAGCTCAGAGCTTGTCCCAAGGGAAGAGTGCTTGCTCTGGGTAAGTCATGGCCAGATAATCATTGTGACAGAAAAAGGTTGTAGTATGTACTCTGATGGTGTTATATCTGGTCAGGAAGTGGTGTGTAAAAAAGCTTGCAGGATTGATACAGTGATCATGACAGTCTGATTGATAGGATGTCATGTTAGCTCAGGTGTTAGTTACTTTTAAAAAGGACATTCATTACCATTTGGTGAGTGATTTTGTCCTTGCTTGGAAATGTGTGACATTCCTAAAAGATCAATGCACTGACGTTATTTTTCTTTGCACAGCACGCATGTATATCGTCATCCCAATCTTCATCATGTTCATCTACTTCATCCTGACTGCTCTGATGATCCATGGCACTCGCCAGGTAAGACCGAGACCTGTGTTGTCGCCACTGGTGAGAGAGATCTAGGAGTACTGCAGTGACAGTGAATGTGCAATTATACATTGTTATTATGATTACATGATCACTTGTAGTTCCTCTTTCTTGTTGTCATTCACTGATCTTTTCATGGGCCACAGATTTTCAGATAATATGTCAATCTTTTTCTGAAGTTACATTACCCTAGAACAGTCTGTGTATAATTTTGTGGACTTCACTTAACACTGAAAGATGGAGGTGGTTAGGGACAGGGAAAGGGGGATTGGGTTACCTTCTGACATGTGATTAGTCTGAGGAGTGCTGGGACACATGTCTTGAACTTTTAATGGTGAGGAGTTGTTAAATGCATGTGTTTATTAATAATGCAGTGTTCCTGATAAATGTATCCTTGGTGAGAGTTAACAAGTGGATGTGCTGACAGGAGCGGCCCAAGCTGATTGCCCCGTGGCTGTGGTGGCAACTGTTCTTGCTGGTAGTGAGTCTGCTGAGCATCATTGGCCTGCAGAGCCACGAGGACTTCTTCCTTAACATTACACTGCTCCTGGTGAACATGTACCTCTTCATGGTGGTCAACTCCTTTTACCTTAAGGTATGACAAGTCACTTATTGATATATAGACATATCTCTCTCTCTCTCTCTCTCTCTCTCTCTCTCTCTCTCTCTCTCTCTCTCTCTCTCTCTCTCTCTCTCTCTCTCTCTCTCTCTCTCTCTCTCTCTCTCTCTCTCTCTCTCTCTCTCTCTCTTCTCTCTCTCTCTCTCTCTCTCTGATTTGTGAATTATTATGAGTGTCAGGACACAAGGAGTACAGTATCAGCAGATGAAGTTCCAACCCCTCATTTAGATTTTTTCACAAACAGGTCCTAACTCCACTTGCTATGAAACCTGCATGCTTTTACCCAGCCCTGCATGGTGACTGAGTGCTGCTAATCACAATAATGTGATCATGTGATGGCCACAATGCCTCAGTACTTCAAGGCCACACAAAGCTGCAGTATTAAACTTGTCCCCAGATTAACCCACTCCTCCATTTTCATCTTGTAAAGTATAAAGGATTTCAAAACTGCCCTCTTACGGCTTCTATCCTTCTCTCTGCAACTTTATCTCGTGTTTCCTTTCCGACCGCTCTATTGCTGCTGTGGTAGACGGCTACTGTTTTTCTCCTAAACCTATTAATAGTGGTGTTCCTCAGGGTTCTGTCCTGTCACTTACTCTCTTTCTATTATTCATTAATGACCTTCTTAACCAAACTTCTTGCCCTATCCACTCCTACGCTGATGATACCACCCTACATCTTTCCACATTCTTTCAGAGACGTCTAACCCTTCAGGAAATTAACAGATCTCGCGGGGACGCCACGGAACGCCTGACTTCCGATCTTTCTAAAATAGAAAATCTAGTAGTTTTCAATGCCTCAAAAATTCAATTCCTCCATCTATCAAATCGACACAACCTTCCAGACAACTATCCCCTCTTCTTCAATGACACTCAACTGTCTCCCTCTTCCACAATGAATATCCTCGGTCTGTCCTTTGCTCATAATCTTAACTGGAAACTTCACATCTCATCTCTTGCTAAAACAGCTTCTATGAAATTAGGTGTTCTGAGGCGTCTCCGCCAGTTTTTCTCGCCCCTCCAACTGCTTACTCCGTATAAGGGCCCTGTATGGAGTACTCTTCGCATGTTTGGGGGGGTTCCAGTCACACAGCTTTGCTTGATAGGGTGGAATCAGCTCTTCGTCTCATCAACTCCCCTCCTCTGACTAACTGTCTTCAGTCTCTTTCTCACCGCCGAAATGTTGCATCCCTTTCTATATTTTATCGCTATTTTCATGGTAACTGTTCTACTGATCTTGCTAACTGCATGCCTCCCCTCCTCCTGCGGCCACGCTGCACAAGGCTTTCTTCTTCCTCTCATCCCTATTCTGTCCAACTCTCTAATGCAAGAGTTAACCTGTACGCTCAATCATTCATCCCTTTCACTGTTAAACTCTGGAACTCCCTCCCTGCATCTGTATTTCCGAATTCCTACAACTTGTCTTCTTTTAAGAGGGAGGTATCGAGGCATTTGCTCCCCTAATTCTGGCTGACGGTTTTGGCACTTTTTGTACTCTTTGGAGAGCCAGCGCTCAAGTGGGCTTTTTTGTAACTTTCTTTTTTTTGCCCTTGGCTGGCCCTCTTCCCTACGTAAAAAAAAAAAAAAAAAAAAAATCATTTATGACTGAATGGACAAAATTAGTCGAAGCCATCTCATGCAGGCTGGAAAGGGACCTGAGGTAAGGGCTCAAGATTAACAAGATTGTCAGTTTTACTGGCCACCATAGAGATGCTATCTGTCATATCCTTATTGCCAGCAGAGGTGTGAATGAGAATCGAGTTTCCCTCCCAAATTTCACCCTTGCAAGCATGATTTCTTTCAATATTATGAAGGGATTTTCTTATCAGATTATAAAACTTTGACTATTGATAGATAATGTCAAAGTCTATCAAAATCCAGCTCCCCTCAAGATTTTTGGCATCTATTCAAAAATATCTCCAATGCTTCATCTTCATCTTCATATGTCTCAAAACCCCAGTTTCTCCATCCATCAACTCGACACAACCTTCCAGACAACTATCCTCTCTTTAGTGACACTCAACTGTCTCCCTCTTCTACACTGAATATCCTCAGTCTGTCTTATAATCTAAATTGGAAACTTCACATTTCATTTTTTGCTAAAACTGCTTCCAATAAGTTAAGCATTTTGGGATGTGTCCCCCAGTTTTTCTCATCCCCCCAACTGTTAACTCTGTACAAGGGCTTTATCTGCTCATGTATGGAGTACTCTTTGCATGTATGGAGGGAATCCACTCACAAAGCTTTATTAAATAGGATGGAATCAGAAGGTTTTCATCTTATCAACTCTCCTTTGACTGAATGTCTTCTGGCTCTTTTTCATTGCTGGAATGTTGCATCTTTCACTATCTTTTATTGCTATTTTCATACTAACTGCTCTTCTGATCTTGCTAACTGCATGGCTCCCATCCTACTCCTGCCTTGCTGCACAAAGCTTCCTCTCATCCCTACATTTTTCAACTCTAATGGAATAGTTAACCAGTACTCTCAATCATTCATACCTTTCTCTGGTAAACTCTAGAACTCCCTACCTGCTTCTGTATTTCCAACTTCCTATGAGGTGACTTCATTTAAGAGGGAGGTTTCAAGATATTTATTCCTTTTATTGGTTAACTCTCTCAGAACTGCAAGGGGGCTGGCAACTAAGTGGGGCTTTTCTTTTTCATTTAATTCCTTATGTTGTCCTTGGCCACCTTTCCCTTCTTATATAAAAAAAAAGATAGCTTATGACTGCATCAGTGAAATTCTTTCTCTGCTTGTTAGGCTGAGGTTTGGAGGGTTTACTGTGCAAGGTGCTGATGTGTGTCCTCTCTGTTGACAGTTGTTGCAGCAGGAACGAAACCCATCACGAGTGACTGTCATTGCCATGGCTCGCCGCCGCTCTGATATGACCGTCTCCTTCCCCTCCCCGCTGAAGGATGATCCACCACCACCCTACCACTCCTGCTATGTCCCTGTTGAGGCAGTGTATCCTCCGCCCTACGACACCAGTGGCACCACCACCCACGGCGGCTCCATGCCTCCCCCTTACCAGAGCATGGACCCGCTGGCATCATCCAGTTCCGCCGGCCCACAGGAGGAACCTCACTCTAACCCAACCCTGCATGTTCCCTCCCCTGCCAACCCCTCCTCTGGTACATCCAGCCCCACCACTCCAGAGGCAGCCATTCCAGAGGCAGCCACTCCGGAGGCAGCCACTCCAGAAGCAGCCACTTCAAACACAGACACTGCCACTCGAGACACTCAAGAGCAAGAGACCAGGTCTGAGGGATCCTGCAGCCCTCCAGAGGCAGTGGGTGAGAGAGTGCCTCTGGTGGTGAAGCTCCCCACCTCCCAAAACAATTAACTCAAAGACACTCTCCAGCCACTAATGAATGTTGTTTTTTCTATTTCAAATGCTCAGATGTGAAGCTTGCTTGGGCCTCATTGAGTTGTGTGGTGTGTGTAGGGTCTGAGTAATATGCAGGGTTGGAGTGAGTTGTGGTATTTGTCTGCTGAACTAGTATAGTCTGAATTGCTCATTTACCCTCAGCTGTGATGCCCCATTATGTCAAGAGCCTGACCTACAACAGCTACTTAGTCAATTATATTGTACCTCTTCCCCTACCATTTATCTTGGTTTAACCCCTTCACCTAATCATGGTTTGAAGCTTGAAGTCTCAATGTGTTCTGTGGCTTGTTCCACTCTGCTGTTAATGGTGTTGCTCCCATATCCACCTCCACATGCATCTTATTGCAGTGTCTTGCTGTTTTTCTTCATCCATTGGGAAATCTGTAGCATAACAAACAATTTTCCCTTTCCTCTCTTCTTTGTCATGCTTCTCATTCACATTATCTACTTTCCCATGACACACCCAGTTAACATGGTCCTTTCAGTTGCAGTTTCAACACAGCACTCCTTGTCTTCAAATGGGTATTGTATTCCTGTATGATGACTGCTGCCACATCTGCTATGCGCCCTTGTTCTGTGCTCTGCATCTGGGTATTTAGTGTTTTGACTGATGTGCCATCTGCTCTGTGATGGTATCAATCTGTTCACTTGTTTGTCTTAGTGGTCACTATCACTTTCATTGATGCAGTCTGCATGGATTAAGAGTCCTGCATGTTTTGTCTCACATTATGTTGCCCTTCTATAGTAGTTTTTGTTTGACTTTTTCTCTTTACACTGCAGATGAACATGATTCAAAGATAGTCCTTTAGATTTTTGACATAGTTACAGCTCAATGTTTTCCTCATGAGTTTGGCTACATGGCTATTAATGAAATTGATTTCCCTCTTGATATTTGTTTTTGAGCTTGTATCTCTCCACCATTACTAAACTTTGAGTGCATAATGCTGTACAGTAAGGAAAATTAGTTCTTTGCTCTTCTCTGCAAATTTTTAGTTGTTGATGTACTGCAGGTCTGCTCCCCATCAAGAAAAGTGTCTACTACTTCTGCTCCTCCCTGATGTTCTTGCCCTTCAGGAACTGTGCAAACCTCTCTTTGCCTTGCCAACCTTCAGTATCTCATCCTCACTGCCATATATAGGGTTTGAGCAATCATAAGTGGTTATGGTGTATTCTGCTGCTGAACCATCTCTGTATGATTAGTCCTCTCATAGTGGTGTTCATGTCTGGTAGTGATGCCTTCCTAGTGGGACTGACTTATGGCAGCTACTTATTAGGCTATACTGCTTTGTGAAGGGTTGTACTCAGACAGATGAAGGATGGTTGTTTTATGCATGTCAGGCCCAAGCAACTTTCACATACTTTGTTCTCTGTCTTTTGTCCTGTATTTGTCAGTGTATGTCTGTACTTTCTCATCCTACTATGGCTGGCACAGGGGACAGGAAGAAACACCTTTACGAATTCAATACACACACATTATGAAGAAACCAAAGAGAGAACCTACCTATCTACAACCATTCCATTACCTGGGAAGCATAAAGGTTGACAAACACAGTGCCTCAAGGTACTATATTGGTGTTATCTTATTGAGCTATATTCACCAATATTCTGTTTAGTTATTGTGTCTGCAAGATTATTCATAATTGTGGTGTTTTCAGCTTTTCATATAATACATCTTGGATGTTGATGCAAGTCAGTGTATTAACTTCTTAGAAGTAGTTTCATATTTTTTATGGTTAACATGTGATGATTAGAGATAAAAACTAGTTTGATAATATCTTTTGCAGATGTAAACAAATGGATACAGAAAAATATATTTATACTTAACTTGCTTTATTGCAAACACTGAAAAAAAGCCATAAAGCTCTTTCATGTGCTATCACAGTGTGTATACTACTTTACTATTTAGATTGATACAGCTATTTTTAATGAGCTGCAGTTATGCAATACATCTTCCACTGACTGACATTCAGAACTGTCACAGCTGTCAGCACGCTTTCCAGGTCCTTCAGTGAGAAAGACAGTGAACTCACTCTCAGGGTTGTCATGTTTTCTTATCTGTCCTTGGCACCAGCAACAGCCAGGCCCTGAGAGTGAAAAGTGTGCAGCCAGTCCATCAGCCAAGGCAAGGGTCCAGCTTTTCTTGTTAGGTTGGCAGGGTGTGGTCAGAGGTTGTAACCTGCCACTCATACTCTACTGTGTTTTGTGTTTTCCCCCATCATACTTAAGTCTCCCAATCTACTGGTAATAGATTTCAGGCAAATTAGAAGGCTTAGAAGTGAAGGAAAACTCTAAACACGAAGGAAATAAATGCAGTGTGTTAATTGACTCGTGGCCATGATCATACCAAACAAGGATAGATCTTACTGGACTATAGCGTCTCTTTAGGCTTTGCTATATCGACACAATTTTTGTGGTCCTGCCGGTTGATGGGCTGATATGCACCTCTCACCAGTATTTATAGTGTAATGCAATGTGAAATCTTAGCTTTGGTGGAAAGTTAAGACTGGTATTTGTTATAATAGCATTTGGTAGCTTCATGCACCACTTGTGTCAGCTGGAGGAAGGTGCTGCATGGATTGCTGCTGCAGCTTTTTTGTATATCTCCAGTAGTGTTAGAGTCACACATAATTCACCCCTGTAAAGAGGGGTATAAGGAATCTGTTTTATCTGTAGACATGGAGTAGCATTATTTGCCATATTGAGTTTCACAGCAAGGTTGTGCTCTTATTACATACTCATAGTTGGCATGATTGGGTATTTCTGCACCAGTTCTTACTACATTTTTTAAGCCAGGTTCATCTTGGTGTAATGGGAGCACCAGACTCACCCTAAGATACACCTGCTCATTCACACTAGCCAGCTTCACACTAGGCAGCCGAGGGACCCACCAGTGATTGATAGCTTCACCCAGCTATGCATGTTGATGTGACTGATATTGGCTGACTTGTGACTGCAGAGGAAACTCACACACATTGGAAGTTGATCACTGCTTCACACTAAAATAGTCAGGCTGCATGCAAGAACCACACAACTACCATCACCAGTGCAAAACATTATACTGTGAGTCAGTTGTGCCTGTGAATTGCACTGCCACTGCCACTTTTTATGTTAATGACTGAAGTTATGAATGCCCCTGAAATTATTGTGAGATGTGGCAATTATTGATGGTTCTCAAAGCCAAAAATTTATGCTGCTCTTGAATAAATTTTCAGTGTTTCTTTGATGCCGTAGACATGACAGTGAGCTCAAGTGTGTGTACAGAAGACAGGATACAACACTTGTGCATCTTTTGTGCTGGAATGCTACTCATTGTGCTATGGCTGGGAACATTTTCAGTGTAGTGACAAAAGCAGTATAGTCCAGCTTGCTGTTTGATGCTGGCAACCTATTCTTTGTTTTTAGGTTTCCTCTCACTCAACAGTGTAGTCATCATGTAAGTTTTCTTCCCTGTTTTACTTAGATTAAATTTCATGACTAGTTCCAGTAGATTTCATAACTAGTTCCTGTACTGTTGTAAGGAGAATAGAGTTTTTTTTTCCACTGTGAAGAACTTAGTCTTCATATTCATTAAGTTTTTAGTCCATTTCCTATCATAGCATTTGAAACATTATCATCCCAGAAGACATTTGGGTCATTTGGATCTTTCAGGTTGAAGTATTTTGATTGGAATTGTTGAGACAGTATTTTACATGTGCTACTTTATTATATGAGTTGGAATGCTACAGAATTTTTTTTTGTTATTGGTGTCTCCATTTTCCACAAAAGGAAGATGAGTGGGTAAGCAGACTTAAGAATTACGAAGAGAAAAAGGCTCAATTTGAGTTGTCAGCAGGAGACAGTATTATTATCCTGGACAGGGAATTTAATCATTGTCTCTGCTTGGCCAGCAAACTGCCACATGCCACATGGGTTGTGTGACTTTTCCAGCTTGTGATGTGTGTTTCATGTCATCATTCCAAAGTTGCTTATGTTGGTGTGTGGTGCAGTTTGCTTTCTGTGTAAAAAAAAAAAAAAAACTGGTATTTTGAGTACTGCATATGCCCTTAGCTTGAGTTCTTTTACCAGCAGATACTGTGGATTATATACATGCTGTGATTTTATGAAGGTTGTTTTTGGCTAATATATATAGCCCCATTTTATGTATGTTTGATATATTTATTTAGTATTTATTCGTCCAGTCTTTTAAATATATTACATATACTTTAGTGATTTATCCTGTAGTTAGATTTATCTAATCTGTATTGAAAATCCAACCATAACAATTAAGCGTTGAACCTTAATGCACGAACCTTCTCAGGGTCCTCAGCGTCAGTGTCAGGGTTTGGTGTTTTCGGGAGTGGTGACTGTGCAATATATGAGCTTTGTTTGGTTTTTGATTGATATAAATACAATAGGAGGCTTTTATTGCTGTACTGAGAAGGAAGAGGGAAAGTTCAAACAAAAATTAAAGTTACAGAGGTGACAGTGGTTACTCTTTTTGTTGATAGATGATAAAAAGGTCATGGGAAGGAGGAAGAATGGACGTAGGGGGAGTGTGTGTGTGTGTGTGTGTGTGTGTGTGTGTGTGTGTGTGTGTGTGTGTGTGTGTGTGTGTGTGCGCGCGCGCGTGCGTGCGTGCGCTTTTTTAATGCAATGATGGGATGTTGGGCCCTCACTCCTCATCCTCCTGCTTTAGATGACCTGAACATTATATACGTTACCCACCCATACTTGTGATACCAAAAAGGAAAAAAAAAAAACTATTACCCTGTATTTAGTGTTGTTATCTACTGTTTTATTCTCCTGAGTGCAAATTTGACTAAGGCTACATATTCCTCTGTGTGTGTTACATACTGGAACATGTACATGGGTTTATTCTGCTCAGCCTTGATATAAAAATTCTAAGATAGAGCTTAATTAAAGAATTACTACTATCCTTGTGACTGTATAAGTATGTATTGATGCCAACAAGCAGCCAATATTGCTAACACTTATGACACACTGGTTTCCCTATCCTTACTCTCACATCACAGGGGAGGGTGAGGCTGGAAGACAAGATGCTATAAAGTAATGTGCTGAGATTTAGATTTTAGGTGGTAAAAACATGTCAGGAGGAAAAAGGGACATAGACTCTGAAAAGCATTGGAGTTTGAGGTAATAAAGTAGGAAGGAGACCAGTAGGAACCAAGAATTCTTTGTTTATACATTCCTTCTCTCTCTCTCTCTCTCTCTCTCTCTCATCAACTGTCATCTAACTGTCGAAAGTCTCCCATTGCTTCAGTGTTGCAACTTTTGCCACCTTCTACCACTCAAGAAAAAGAGGATGATAAAAGGTGACAAATGCATCCTTGCTATTTACTGAACATTTTCATTCACAATTCATCATAATACATCATTATAATATTGACTGGGCTATAACTTATCACTGTTTACTTAATAATACAATTAAACATATAATTAAAGTGCAAACAGCTTTGGGTAACATATCAATAAAATTTGTCAATCACCTTTACCCAAGGAAGATAAACCCCAAAAATAACTTCAAGCCACACCTCAATCGTTTTCAAAAGCTCACAGTTAAAGCTATATACAGGTTATTAAAGATATTCTATTTTATGGTTTTATTGATGTGTTATTAAGTTTTACTACATTACCAATGGAAGAAATACTCATGAGAACCAAGCTAATCATGCCTATGGCAGTTGAAAGGTATCGTGATGAGAAAGCAAAGCGTTTCAGAATACGAGTTCAGCAAGAGTCGTCAGTACAAACACCAAAATAACAAATGACAGACGCCTCATTTCGGACGCTGCCTCTTGCATAATTTCCTTCAGGGCATGATAACTGGGTTCCTCTCGATAAGCTTGACGTGGTACTCGTTAGGGTTTAGGGTCACGCCGCACCTGAAGCTCGTGGAGGGTTTCTCGAATCCCTCCGGAACCCCAAACTCGTACTTCTGGAGCATCGAGGTGAGAAAGAGAAAAGTTTCAATCCTGGCCAGCGACTCGCCCAAGCAGTTGCGCCGACCTGGTGGTGGAGAGATGTGCTGTGATGGTGATGGTGGTGGTGGTGGTGGTAGTGGTAGTGGTAGTGTTGATGGTGAGTTTGCTTGTGTGATCAATGATCTTTGAAGGTTATATAGTGAATATACGTAATACTATGTGTGAATCGTGCAACCGATGTGTGGATGAAACGGTAAAAATTGTTATGATATCAGTGGTAGTTAATGGTAATTGGTGATTCTCTCTCTCTCTCTCTCTCTCTCTCTCTCTACCCACAGAAAACGGCAGCACATGCTCAGATCGGACAAATTCGCCGGCCTCATTCAGGAACCTCTCCGGTCTGAAGTTCTCCGGGTCGCCCCACAACTGTAGGAAGTCAAGGTATGACTCACTAAATGGCGGAGAGGTTGACAACTAACCACTGTACTTCATGTTACTGGGCTAATCCACGCGCGTCTCTATACTTACTACACACATGGTTGTTCAGTAGTGCCCCTGGTAAACATATCCAGTTAAGTTAATCTAGGTTTACTTTACGTAGCCAAGAATGGATCTATACGCGACGCCATTGTTCCCAATTGTTCCCCTGACAGCCGACCTCCCTAACCTTCTTGTCCCAGTGGATGCCGTACAGGTTTCCAATGACCCACGTCCTCTTGGGTATACGGTAGCCCCCCAGGGTGGTCTCCTCGGGGGTAGCGTGCACTGCCAGGGGCGTGATGGTGCCGAACCGGAACACCTCGTTGATAAAAGCCTCAATGTAGGGCATCTTGAGGCGGTCCTCGTACCTGGTAGGATAGCCGAGGATTGGGGTGTATGTATGGGTGAAGGTTGTGTTGGTTGTGTGCGCGCCAGCAGGGTCAGAAAACTACCAGGTACTATTCTCATTTTCAAGAATATTACAAAAATACATTTTTCTTTCACATGCCACGGTGGTTTTTAAGTAGAACTGACCGAAGGAAGGCAATAATACAAAAAAGTATAATTTTGTTTAAAAAAAAAAATCAATACAGGCATACGTTAAGAAGAGCACCACACGCGGGCGCACGCACGCGGGGGCACTCATGCATACATGCACGCATGCATGCATGCATACATGCACGCACGTACGTACACACACACACACACACACACACTCACACCTAACGCCTGAATACCACCACCGCCAGCGCCACAGAACTTACGTGGGCTGGCGGTCTAAGCCAATCGTCGCCTCCAGTTCCTTGAAGACTCTCCGCTGCACGTCCTGCTCGCGCACCAGGAAGAGGAAGCACCAGCGCAACGTGGTGACCGTGGTGTCTAGGCCCACGATGAACAGGTCACTCAACAGCCACCTGAGCTGGTTGTCTGCGGCGAGAACAAGCAGTCAGGCAGGGTGGGCGGAGCTAGGCGCAGGGATACATGATTGGGAAACCAACAGGGTGAAGAAAAGAAGCGGTGACATCCCGGATTTATGAGTCATGAGGCGTCAATGTTTGGCAAAGAAGGATTCATTGGTGACTGGTGAAGACGATGCAGAATAATCACTAATCAATCAGTGGATGGACTGATGGATTTATGTTCAGTAATAAAGATAGCGTTTAAGAGATTAACAATACCATGAACGCATTGTTCTGTGCATATGCATAATTGGAAGGGAGTGAGTTGAGAGCTGGTTATGTCTCTTAACCTTTTCACTCCTGGGCAGTATTTCTTATCACCTCTTATAACTTTTTATAAATCTATTCTTGTACTGTTTTTTTTTTTCACTTTTTTTTTTTAACCAAGGGAAATAAGCTTATACATCCTTGTGTCCATGCTAACAGTTTGTGTTAGTATTTTTAAGGCAAGAAAGGACGACTGTAACTGTAAAAAGATTAAGTATTAATTTAAGAATTACTTAATCCAACATTTCCTACCCATCCACGACTCCTCACATACCCGTGAAAATTGTGTCAGATTTGCCCTGGCGTAGGTCCTTCCGCTGCTGCTGGAGGAATTCGTACATAAGGTCTGAGTCTCGGTCCGGGTCGTCCAGAGTTGCCTTGTGCTTGGCGATCAGGTCTGATATGTAAGAGAGGCGGTACAAGACGTTCCTGCCAACTTTCAATGCCCGGAGCGTGAAGAAGGTGCCGACGAACCTGGCAGGGAGACGCTGTGGTGAGGAGGGCGAGGGAAACCAAAAGGGAACAAGGCAACGAACTTGAAATGAAGAGGGTGTCTCTTGAACACTCACTACATCATATTAGTGATCTAGAGCGGAACAAACGTGGAGGAAGGCAGTGGATCGTGGTACTGGTGCTTAGCTGGATCTTTCCCTAATTGCTGTGGATTTGGCATTTGGTATTAAATTAATAGGATTGCCATAATGATCTGTTTGTTTAACATTGCATTTAGGTGTAAATTGACATTTGACGTGTCTCAACCTATACTCTAATAATCAAAGATCCTTAATATTGTTCCCTGTAGAGTGTAGGGCATGATACCCTATCACATGATTTTTGCATTGTCCTCGAATTACGGTACAAGATTATTTCTTAGATAATTTGAATGGAAAGAATGAGAAGCACAATGAATATTTTGCATGTGCACTCAGTTTGTAGAACCTGTATTTAAACACCTTAGCTACATGGCCATTAGTAGTTAATGAATTATGGAACAGAAGTTGCAAATCAAGTGTTGAAGCTAGTAGACTAATAATGCTGATTGTGAGCAAATTTTGTTGGGAGAGGACTCAGTTCTTGGCGTCCTTCAGTCCGTGGCAACAATGCGGAAGGAATACTGAGTGAGAGAGGACATCAAGCAAAGTGGCATGTGGTTGCGCGCGTCACTCACTGCAGCATCGGCATGTAGTTGAGGAAGCCGCCCTGTTCCACCAGCGTGAGGGAGAGCTCCAGGGAGTCCACGATCCACCGCAGGGTCTTGTCTCCCATCTCGAACCGCTGGCCCACGAACATATGCCACACAACGTTTAGCACGGATGTGGCCAGGTCGTAGTGTGGGTTGTAGGCACGACCCACGCTCTTCTGCAGGCCCCACACCAGGGAACACAAATTAGCTTTACGCTATTCCACAAACTAACAATCCCAGTGCTATAGATTTGAATAACTTTCAGACCTTTATTTTTCGCTCTATGTTCTTGTAAATAATTCTGCAGCCTAGAGAAGAAAATGTTTATCTTCTTTTTTTCTCTGTGTGTACTTGTATGTCCGAAGAAGAGTTTTTATAGTGATAACAAAAAAAAGATAACCAGAACAGTTCCCTTCAAATGTCTCCTACTATACATTTCAGCGGTGGACAAACGGTGTTTTTTGCAGATATCTCCTAAACGAATCGTTGGATGAGTATGATATTTCAACACACTACCTTGAACATCCGTTCGTAATTTATGGTTAACATACCACAGTGCTATATGTGTTATGTGAGGAGTTTACTCGTGAAAAATAACACAAAGCTGACGAGTCATGTTGACGCATTCGAATGAAAGTGTGGCCCCCCCACACACGCACACCCAAACCATTCCTAACCACTACTACATCTCCCCCGTCTCGGAAGTTCACGCCCTCTTTATCCCTCCTCTCCTCTCCCTAGCTCCTCGCCTCCCTCACTCCTGTGTCCCTTCCTACTTCTCCCACCACTGTATTTATACATTATAATATTCTGTGTGTATGTATAGATATGATTATTAACGAGTATGGTACAATTTCATGAAGGCAAGAAGTGATTCACGTTGATAATTACTGTACAACAGCACGTTTACATGTAGTATATAGAAGAGCCATGTTTGCAGTCGTTATGGTCAACCATGTGAGTGGTCTGGGAGTTCTTCAGGGGGTGGTGGTAGAGGGGTTAGACGAGTACACCACACTCGTCCGATTCTGTATAACACCTTTGATATGATGACTGGATTAGGCGTAATATCACTCCGTAAACTCCTCACATAACACATATAGCACTGTGGTATGTTAACCATAAATTACGAACGGATGTTCAAGGTAGTGTGTTGAAATATCATACTCATCCAACGATTCGTTTAGGGGATATCTGCAAAAAACACCGTTTGCCCACCGCTGAAATGTATAGTGAAAATAATAAGGCAGTACTAACTCTACAGTGCATGACTGGTTGCAGTGTTTGTACTTCTGCTGTGTTGAGACGATCCAGCTGTACCCACGAGCACAAGAGGACAGTTTGGTTGTTGACTTGCTTAGCGCGCTTGTGCCTGCTAAAATAAGAGCAACATGCCGGTTTTGATGGATATGTGAAAGCACCAGACACTAGCCAGCTGACGAACTACCATTCCTCAGGCTATTATCAGGGTTTCACTGGGCCAGATCGACACCATATGGTCAACGCGACAGTTGTGCTCGCGGGCTTAACCTGGTTGTGGGCAGTGCCCGTCGAACCGTGCTCGATTGTGTGGACAGATTTTTGCACAGTGGGATCAACGTTTATCTTGCGCAACCATTTGATGCTTTGAGAAGTACCGTCTGTTTTATACATTTTTTTCTATACATAGTCATATTCCCTCATCACCTCTTCTGTTATATTCCTGCATCATCTCTTTGTGAAATGTGTGCGTATGTGAAATTTTCAGTTAAACTCCATGTGTCCAGAGCAGACATAAATAAACACCCTCACCACCTAAACAACATCAAGATGACTTGAAGCTTCCTTCCCGTTCACTAACCTGTGTCATCACCATGAAGTCCTGGAGCTCCCTGTTGACGTAATTTTCCACGGAACGCTTACCCATGCCAAAGTCCCTCAGAACGTGCAGGGTGAAGCGGCGACTGTCGCGCCACTTCATACCTTCAGCGTCGGCAATACCTGTGGCAGGAGGCTGGTCAAGATGGCGTGCAAGTAAACCTTACTCTTGTTGTGACGCGAATGAAAAAAAGAAGAAAAAAAAAAAGAGTAGAGCAATGATTTGTTAGCTGCTTGTGCTCCGTTAGTCACCTAAGTACGCCACCTAATTCTCCCAGATAGGTATATGTTCTTCAATTTGTGCTTTTTGGTAGACCTCCACTACACTAATGACAGGGTTAGCGCGCCGTCAAAGTAAAAAGTTTTCTTTTAAAAAGCTGCAAAGTTTGAGACCTCATGGTCGGCAGATTTAGCGCCATAACAAAGCACACGCCATTAATGTTTTTACTAATTTTCCGTTGGTCTGTCGTTCTTCGCCTATAACCTGCTGTCATCTCTATCCCCGCCATGCAGGTTATACCGTATAGTCCTTCTCACACTCCCTTCTTACATGAGAGGATGCCCGGTAGTTGCGAGGAACAGTGTTTTCCGAAGCGTTGATTGTAATTACCACCGCACTCACCCTTTCCGCCCATGATGAAGCTGAGTACGGTGCCGCGGGGCCGGTGGTTGAACATTTCCCCCTGCCTAACGAAGGCCTGGTTAAGCCACTGGGATGAATTGAGTACCACCAACCGTCGCGCCCCGAGCTGCACGCTGTAGAGGGGTCCGTACTCCTGTGCCAGTCTGCCGGTGCACAAGATGGAGGTGCATTGTGTTACTAAGTGTTACTGATCTGTGTTGGTCTAATTGTGCACGCGTTTGTCGCGTCTGGTTAGTGTTGAAGTAGACTGAGTAAAGTGGAGTGCTGTTGTAACCAAGTATTACCAATTTGTCTTATATTGTGGACATATTGTGCTTGATTATTGTTGAATTAGAGCAAGTAGGAGGTAGCGCTGTTGTTTAAGTGATTATGATCCTTTATTTTGTATTGCTGTGGATGTGTTGTGCTTGGTTACTGTTGAGCTAGACTGCGTAGACTCCGGAGAGGGACGAGCTGCCATGCAAGCGTGGCTAATACTCCTGTGTTGTTGTGGGTGCGTTGTGCATAGATACGGTCAAATAGTTTAATGAATAGTGTAGAGGAGAGAGATATAACTAATGTAAAAACTGAGAATTTGCTGAGTTTAAGATTGACTATATATCGTTCACTGTTATTAGACACAACTTTCCTTGATTGGTAACCACTAAATATATATTTTTTGTTCTTCACTACCTCCAAACATTGTACTGGCCAGGAAAAAATACTTCTCCATTCTTGTATATATTTATAAAGATTTCATGCATTGCTTAGAGTGATGTGAATTGCTGCATGACGCAGTGAAGGCATTAAACTAAAGTAAAACGAAGGAAGTGAAGAAACACAAAGGATAGCATATGCATGAACAACTTGCAGCTTTCAACATGGCAAGGTAAGGAGATTTTCACTTTACATTTTGGATCCATTTGCTCATTAAAACAATATATCCAGAAGAACAGAAAACGATCAATCATAGGAACTAAGCACACACACACACACACACACACACACACACACACACACACACACACACACACACACACACACACACTTGAAAACCTCGCTAATCATCTCTGTGGTCTTGGGAAATATTCTTGGTGAGAGAGCAAAGCGTTTCTGGATGCGGATCTTTCTCCCACCTGTGCAGTGACATCAGTTTTTTACTTTTTATTTCTTTATACCATGTGGGCTTTTCACGGGAATTTATGGGCTAAAGGGGATATTTTTTGGCGTACCTCCTATCTAAAAGCCCACCTGCTAGGAAACCGTTGCCCCGAGTGAGGAAGCCCAACCTACACTCGGACCGTGGACAGGATTCGAACCCGTGCGCTTGGAGACTCCTCGGACCTCAAAGCACGCATGGTGCCACTGCACTACACAC
>NC_059275.1:5324374-5419374 GCF_017591435.1 Portunus trituberculatus
CATGACTGGGTGTGATTAAAGGATTTTATTTGCATTAGGAAGGGTCTTTGAAGGTCAATCATTATTTTGATACCAACATAAGTTTCTAAAACTTTATAAAATCACTAAATAGTAAGCAGAGTGAATATGAAAATGCGTCATGACACTGAATGGGTTAAGGACTCCTTAAGATGAGACACTGAGAGAGAGAGAGAGAGAGAGAGAGAGAGAGAGAGAGAGAGAGAGAGAGAGAGAGAGAGAGAGAGAGAGAGAGAGAGAGAGAGAGAGAGAGAAAGGAAAAAAAATAAAAAATAGATGAAGACTCGTGCCATTACAAGGACAGAGGAGGGGATGGACAGACCCAGTTAGAGGAACTGCTCATTAGAGCAGGGTTCTCAACCTTTTAATCTTGTGTACCCTCGAAGTCCTTCAGTATTGATCACGTCTGTCGGTACCTTACCCACAATGCAGCGTCTGGAAGGGTAACAATAAATGCATGGTTTATTGACTTAGTTTATTAAGTTTAAATTGTGTTATATATGTGGAGCAGACAAAATTTTTAATTAATAATAGTATTTTTCTATGAGGTAGTGTCGATAGGAACTGGTACCTCACAGGGAGACACTATATGTAACTAACATGCAATACATTTACCAAAAGGGAACTATATCAGACAATTTTTGATCATTATGGTAATGAACTAGTGTTGCTTGCAGCTAGTTGCAACTTGTAACTAGTAACAGTGATAGATAAGTCACTGTGTGTGTGAATAACATATAAAATAATAAATCAGAACAAATATTATAGGTTTACAAGGTTGTGTGGCAACTGTAATCCAAGAGAGCTTTCTCTCAAGTGATATAACTCCAAGAGTTTCCTTGTTAATGTTGTTAACGTGTTCTGGTTCTAGTGAAGGACACATCCAGTCTAGCACACGTAGGCCACATTGTATACTACAAACAAATTTGCAGCAATTCAAAACTGAAGCATTTTGAGAAACCTGCCACATACCCCACAATTACTCTCATGTACCCTGGGGTACGTGTACCCCAGGTTGAGAACCCTAGTTATAAGCTGTGTCACTTTTCTAAACATTTCTCAACCTTGATTCCTTTAAAATGCTCCATCCAACACAAGGAAAGTCGTAGCAGACAAATTTCCAAACATCGAAAAATATCAATCCCTCCAGTAAAACTTTACCAATAACATTTTTCATTTCACTTTTCACTATTTATTGAAAATCCAGGAAATGTTACACGCAGCAAATCTTTCCTTCCGACGTTTCCTCTCAATACAATATACTTACACAGTTCGTAAGCTGTAACACTGATCCCTCTCTCCTAGTTGCGCTCTGTAGCTTTGAGACTTAATACACTTCTAGACCGCTTGGACACGTTCTTGAGATGAGGAAGATAAAAAGAATGTGCGACACGATAATACCTGACGGAAATCTTTGGGACTGCTTGGGACTACTCATATGTAGGTTGTGCCGCCGCCGGCACCCATGAAAAGACTTTCCCTTGCTTACCAGACTATTTATTTATTTATTTATGTTTTGCTCTCTCTCTCTCTCTCTCTCTCTCTCTCTCTCTCTCTCTCTCTCTCTCCGACACACACACACACACACACACACACACACACACACACACACACACCGCGTAGTGTAGTGCACATGGTTAGCATGCTCTGCTCACAACCGAGAGGGCCCAGGTTCGAGTCCCGGGAAGCGGCGAGCTAAATGGACAAGCTTCTTAAATGTATAGTCCCTGTTCAATTAGCAGTAAATAGGTACGGGATGTAACACGAGGGGTTGTGGCCTCGCTTTCCTGGTGTGTGGAAAGTGTGTTGTGGTCTCGGTCCTACCCGAAGATCGGTCTATGAGCTCTAAGCTCGCTCTGTAATGGGGAAGACTGGTTGGGTGACCAGCAGGCAACCGTGGTGGTGAATTACACACACACACTATGAAAAACAATTAATCGGTCCTGGTTGTAGTGAGCCGCTAGTCAAGTTTTCTGTACACTTCACTTTGAAAGATTTATCACTGTAATTCGAGAAATTAAGAGGTACAGTTATCGGCAATTGTTTAGACATGAACCACTGCACGGCATAACATAAATATTAATGTAAATGAATAAAAAAAAAAAGTTTACTTGAGCTTGGCAAGGTGTGACATTAAGATACGTAAAATAAGTTTATCATTGTTTAGCAAGGTTGTATAACGAGAAGGTAAATAAAAGAAGTAACTTTAGTTTAGCAAAGTGCAAAGTGAGTATAAATGTAAAAGTACAGTAGTTAGTACAGTAAAGAAGAGAAGATGAATAATGAATACAAAGAAAATAATCATCTTTAGTTTAACCATCTATAACGTGAAGATGTACCAGAAAAAAATACTCGTGTCATATTTAAGGCAGGTGTAGATCGACGATAGATAAAGGACGATTTACTTTAGCTTAGCAGTGGTCATGCTGCGTAGAGACTTGTCTGTACCGTGATTCGCACCCCACGGTCTCTCTCACCTCTAACTCCACACCAATTTGATTAAAACGTGAAGGTGAGACTTAACTCACAGATGCGCGGTGTCCTTGTTATGTAAGATGGTGGACGTAACACCAAGTTCGTAGTCTTTGCTTAATACTCTGCACGCATATGAAGCTATGCCATTTGTCAAGTGGTTTAAAGTTACCTACATGTCACCATGATACCCAGGTTCTAGGTGGTTATACTAATGATGAGCTTGGGTGCTCAGTGCTTAGAGCGCTGGCTTCACAAGCCAGATGACCGGGGTTCGATTCCCCGGCCGGGTGGAGATATTTGGGTGTGTCTCCTTTCACGTGTAGCCCCTGTTCACCTAGCAGTGAGTAGGTACGGAATGTAAATCGAGGAGTTGTGACCTTGTTGTCCCGGTGTGTGGTGTGTGCCTGGTCTCAGACCTATCCCAAGATCGGAAATAATGAGCTCTGAGCTCGTTCCGTAGGGTAACGTCTGGCTGTCTCGTCAGAGACTGCAGCAGATCAAACAGTGAATTACACACAAACAGACACACACAGACACAGACACACACAAACACACACAAACACGGACACACACAGACACACACACACACAAACACAGACACACACAAACACACACAGACACACACACACACACACACACACACACACACACACACACACACACACACACAGACACACACACACACACACACACACACACACACACACACACACACAAACAGACACACACACACACACACACACACACACACACACACACACACACACACACACACACACACACACACACACACACACACACACACACACACACAAACACAGACACACAGACACACACACACACACACACACACACACACACACACACACACACACACACACACACACACACACACACACACACACACAAACACAGACACACACACACACACACACACACACACACACACACACACACACACACACACACACACACACACACACACACACACACACACACACACACACACACACACACACACACACACACACACACACACACACACACACACACACACACACACACACACACACACACACACACACACACACACACACACACACACACACACACACACACACACACACACACACACACACACACACACACACACACACACACACACACACACACACACACACACACACACACACACACACACACACACAAACACACACACAAACACACACACACACAAACACAGACACACACACACAGAGACACAGACACACACAGCGACACAGACACACACAGCGACACAGACAAACACAGACACACACACACACACACACACACAGACACAGACACAGACACAGACACACACACACACACACACACAGACACAGACACACACAGACACAGACACACACACACAGACACACACAAACACAGACACACACACACACACACACACACACACACACACACACACACACACACACACACACACAGACACACACACACACACACACACACACACACACACACACACACACACACACACACACAGACACAGACACAGACACACACACACACACACACACACACACACACACACACACACACACACACACAGACAGACACACACACACATAGACACACACACACACACACACACACACACACACACACACACACACACACACACACACACACACACACACACACACACAGACACACACACACACACACACACACACACACACACACACACACACACACACACACACACACACACACACACACACACACACACACACACACACACACACACACACACACACACACACACACACACACACACACACACACACACACACACACACACACACACACACACACACACACACACACACACACACACACACACACACACACACACACACACACACACACACACACACACACACACACACACACACACACACACACACACACACACACACACACACACACACACACACACACACACACAACACAGACACACACACACACACACACACACACACACACACAGACACACACACACACACACACACACACACACACACACACACACAGACACACACACACACACACACACACACACACACACACACACACACACACACACACACACACACACACACACACACACACACACACACACACACACACACACACACACACATACACACACACACACACACACACACACACAGACACAGACACAGACACAGACAAACACACACACACACACAGACACAGACACACACACACACACACAGACACACACACACACACACACACACAGACACAGACACACACACACACACACACACACACACACACACAGACACAGACACACACACACACACACACACACACACACACACACACACACAGACACACACACACACACAGACACACACACACACACACACACACACACACACACACACACACACAGACACACACACACACACACACACACACACACACACAGACACACACACAGACACAGACACACACACACACACACACACACACACACACACACACACACACACACACACACACACACACACACACACACACGTGTCACGAGAATCATCAGCGTCACTTTAATGCCTTCCCTCCACACCTTGCTCAATTAATCCCGTGGTAGACGGACACGGCACGGGGACCAAAGACCAAAGGTATGCTGAATAGGTGAGGAGCGTGTTTGCCTACACACCACCTGTCTTTAGAGCTGAGGGCTAATAGTTGTAATCTGATCAAGGGCGGTAAAGGATAAAAAAAAATTTTGACGACGTAGGAATATTACAAACATTTGATTAAATAAATAGATATGGTCACGACATATCACACACCAAAGTTTTATTTACTTTAATTCATTATTTTATGAAAGCTCACAGAGGTGCCAGTCCTAAAAGAAAGGTCAAAATTATTATTCCAAATTTTATAGGTAAATGGACAAAAGTAATCCAGTGGCAACGCAGTGGGACGTGAAGGAAGGCAGAGGGGAGGAACTGGAGAGAAAGATAAAGAAATTTCGCAAGTATGACAGAGAGGAATCTTGGAATCTTCTAATGACGATAAGGATTATGATGATTAAAGTGTTGTGGTCTTTTACGGTCTTCCGTCTCCCTTCCCTCTGAGGAGAGCAACAACCTTTAATCTCGGCTGGTAGGGGTGACTGTCATACTCGTCAGGAAGTCAGGAGATCAGTATCCTCAACAGAGTACTGCACTCGTCCACCTGGATGGGCGGCGTGACAGGCTAAATTTGCGTGATGTGACTAGCATGATATTGAGGCTAACGTGCACCAGCCCCTCAGACCAGTAATTTTAAACTTTTTCTCCAGGCGCCTCCACTACTTTCAAATGACTAGTTAAAGTTGCACTGCTTCTAAGAGTGTTTTTACGGTTTTAATGATGGACTAACAAGATTTCTACAGTATTGAAATGGAAAACTGTCTTGAGAACCGTAGATACTTCACCCCGTAACCTCCGTGTGGCCAGGTGGCTCCGATCACGGTGTAGATATACAAGGTCTTCCATCCGCGCATCCATGGTCACGTGTCTGACTTATGTGGGCCCAGGGTCGGTGTGATGCAGCCTGCAGGGGCCCAGCAAGGATTCTAGGGCTCTGTATATTCCTTGGGGCCCAGTGAGCCAGTCAAACCCTGACCTCTGCCCGCGTCACATGCGCCCAAGCAACCGCGCGCCAAGTCATAATCTGACCTCACCATCTTGAGACCAATTTTTATTTTCTCTTTAGAATACTCAACAGTTGTGCTGTGCGTTGTTGCCATAATACAAAAAGAAAGACAAAACCATACCTAGATTGCACTTTTCCATACACTCATCTAACTCATCCAGAAAAGCTCAAAGTAGTTATTTTGGTTCATACGAACATTCTTAGGCAAAAACACTTATTTTCCAATACCATAGTAAGAAAAACAACCCCACACCATCAAAGAATGGGTGTTTTACTGTGTGTGTTGTGTAGTTAGTGTATTGGTTAGGTGAGCCATGCATGTGTAAAGTAAGGTTTTGAAACTGCGCGGCAACTCCGGTATCCTAAGTTTCATATATCTTTGCACAGTCTTTTCACTCACTCTAGACAGTAAAGAATGGTTCCTGGCCTTAAGTTCATTGGTGTGTATGCGATGGCTGCCCTCAAGCTGTCTTTGAATAATGTTCAGAGTTCTCTGGGTCACATTGCGCTTACCACCCTTCAGGCAGTGGCGAAGCGTCTCTTCCTCCCTCACGAAAAATTTTGGTCCAACGTTGAACAGTTCTGAGAGCTATGCCAGTGTTCGCGACAGTTTCTTGATTTGACTTATTCTCCCTCACAAAGACATACATTACTGAGATTTGGGTCTTACTAATTAGTTTTCTAGGTCCCATAATATGTAGTAACAGGGCAGAATGGTAAGCTCACGCATCCACACAAAGGAGCCGCGAGTGGGGATGAAAGAAAATTAAAATTCAAGCAAACTATAGCGACAGCCGAACGTTGACTGGGGTTCACGTGAAGTATATGCGCGGCCGAGACCAAAATAAGCCAAATGTATGGAAGACCTTGTATATCTGGACCGTGGCTCCGATGTCCTTCGCCGGGATTCGATTCCAGCTATGCAGGATGTGTTACTATGTACTCTGTAACTTAGTATATTCATGATTACCCTATGATCTTGTCGAATTTGTTATCTCTAATCTCTATCGACTAATATCTCTGTGGTACAGTGGAACCATGCGTGCTTTGGGGTCCTAGGGGTCTCCAAGCGCACGGGTTCGAATCCTGTCCACGGTCCGAGTGTAGGTTGGGCTTCCTCACACGGGGCAACGGTTTCCTAGCGGGTGGGCGTTGAGATAGGAGGTACCCCCAAAAGTATCCCCTTTAGCCCATAAACTCCCGTGGAAAAAAAAAAATAACGCTTGGAAAGAACTGTATAGCGATGCGGAGGAAACGCGGTCTATCTCGAGGAAGCACAATCTTGAAGTGTGGGTGCACGATGATTAATGCGGGAATCATTATAATTCGTCCTTTACATCATAAACATTAACTTTCAACAGTTGCATCTTCACAAGCTAGAGACATGCAGGAAATGGACCTGAACTTTATCCGAGGGACTGGATCGGGTGTGGGGAGCGTTGAACTTACTATATTGTTCAGAGACCGACAGAGAGACAGAAAGAGCGCTTTAGACTTGTCAGATGGCAAAAGTTAATGCAACGCGAGGGAGAGCCTGTCTGCTTTCCGTCAGTGTTATATTGGCGTATGATCTGTGTTTTGTCTGGTACTTAAGAGGTGAAGAAGGAATTATATTTGTGAATTATCACTTATTTAATTTATGTATCGTATATTTTTCCTTTATTTAAAGAACAGAGCTTAGAGATTCTTGTGGTGGGGTATGAATAGGAATCATGAATATGAAAATTTTTGTGTGTCGCTTTTTGCAGTCTTAGAAACTTTTCAGCCTATTTGTGTCATATTTACAGGGAGTCACATGTAGGTCTGACGGTCTCTTGGCCTTGCAACTTCAGTTTTTTCTCTTTTTTTATGTTCTTACGTTCTAGTAAGTTGCTAGAGGAAAGAGCAAACATAAGAGAAAAGGCAGCCGCAGAAAACATAAAAAGAGAATGGGAAGGAGAAGAAAAAAAGAAAAAAAAAAACAGCGAGAGTGACAGTGCAGTCCTTGGATTACACCACTATTCAAATCTTGCATAAAAACACAAGAAAGTGAGGCATACATCAAGATACCGCCAGTTTTTCTCGCCCCTCCAACTGCTTACTCTGTATCCTTATCCGTCCCTGTATGGAGTACTCTTCGCATGTTTGGGGGGGTTCCAGTCACACAGCTTTGCTTGATAGGGTGGAATCGAAAGCTCTTCGTCTCATCAACTCCCCTCCTCTGACTAACTGTCTTCAGTTTCTTTCTCATCGCCGAAATGTTGCATCCCTTTCTATATTTTATCGCTATTTTCATGGTAACTGTTCTACTGATCTTGCTAACTGCATGGCTCCCCTCTTCCTGCGGCCACGCTGCACAAGGCTTTCTTCTTCCTCTCATCCCTATTCTGTGCAACTCTCTAATGCAAGAGTTAACCAGTACGCTCAATCATTCATCCCTTTCACTGGTAAACTCTGGAACTCCCTCCCTGCATCTGTATTTCCGAATTCCTACAACTTGTCTTCTTTTAAGAGGGAGGTATCAAGGCATTTGCTCCCCTAATTCTGGCTGACGGTTTTGGCACTTTTTGCACTCTTTGGAGAGCCAGCGCTCAAGTGGGCTTTTTTCTAACTTTCTTTTTTTTGCCCTTGGCTGGCCCTCTTCCCTACGTAATAAAAAAAAAAAAGACATGTAGCACTCGTGAGAACAAATCTACCTAATTCCACCTATGATCCTTATCCATAAATTTGTTTAATCTTGTTCAAGCTCCTTATTGACTCAGCACTAACAATATGATTACTAAGTCACTTCATTCACAAGTCATCCTGTTTGAGAACCAGTTCCTCCCCATTTCTTTCCTAAATCTAAATTTCTCAAGCTTGAATTCCTTCTATCCTGGTTCTTTGCTCATGTCCAGTTTGTGATATAACCCCTATACCACTTAAATATTTCTATCAGGTTCCCTCTTAAACTATACGTTTGTCTAAGGAATGCAAACCTAATATCTTCAGTCTCGCTTCGTAGGGAATATCCGCTCATCCTCTGTATCCTTTTAGATATTCTTCTTTGCACGTCTACCATTTTTCCGGTTTAGATACTGTAATCAATTTTCACGGATCTTGTTATGCCGCCGCCTCTTTTCTTGGGTTGCATATAGTAACTTCTTTTGTCTGACCGTAACAAAACGCCTCGGTAAACTCTCATTCATTCAGGGAAAACAAGGAAGGGCCACAGGCGCAGCAGACGGTGCAGCGTGTTTCTTATCAATCAAACCTGTATTCACAAACAGTTAAACTAAACGGCGAAAGCGAGTTCTTCCTAAATGAGAGAGAGAGCGAGCAAGCGAAGACGGGGATGGAAACACAGTTGAATGTGACAATATTTTTCATTGCGGTATCCCACAAAACTACCATTTCCATAAGCGCGCAGTCACTTTCTTCAGGAGCCGCCACTTCCTATTTAACAGTGACGTGCAGATCGAAACCTAAAAATAGAGGCGGCGGTACAGCTTTCTTTGTGCTAATGTGTCCGCAAAGGTGCGTTCAGTGAGTGGTAATTCGTCGGGAAAATAATAATCTTCACTCCTTAAACTATAACAAAGTTGGATACCCCTTCTTGCAGCCTTCGATGTTTTTTTTTCTGTCTTTTTGTTGTCCTTGGCCAGAGCCCCGTCCGTCTTGCAAAAAAAAAAAGTAATTAAGTAAGAAGAGAGGGTAAGGGAAAATCGATGCACCCAAAAATGGTAGATAAATGCATGTTGATGCTTTGTGTGTGAGAAAAAAAATATAAAGTTACTATTCATTCAGATTTAGTGTCGCTTATGTTCTTGGAAAGTAAAAAAAATATCAATAACAATAACAACATAAAACTGCGAATCATCATATGGAAAATTTGTAAATAAGTGGATGTTGATGTTTTGTGTTTGAGAGAAATGTAAATTCGTTTAGTACCATTTATATTATGAGAGAAACAAGTACTTTGCACCAACAATACCAGTCTCGGTGAAGTCATGACCTGCCACCGTCACAATCTGCCACATCTAATCCACATGCGAGATTGAAAGAGTAACCTGAATCGAGAGAAGACATGAAAGAAGGTGTTAATTCGAGAGGGGAGACGATAAAATGAAGAAACCTAACTAGACGAAGGAAGGTATAAAAACAGTAATAAGATCATAAAACCAAAGGAAGATGCGAGATAAAATGCTAAGAACTGAGAGAAGACGATCAAAGTAACTACCATGAACCAAGTAGAGAAAGAAGCGTTTCTGAATATGGCTCTAAATACCAGAGAACCAAACAATTAAATAAACTATCATAAACCGAGCGGAGATAATGAACCAAGAGGAAGCGGCAGGAAAGCTAAAGGAGTGGCAGTAAAGGAAAAGTTGTTGGAGATCTACCTTGAGCCACGGACGGGAAAGATCAGAGAGGAGCTGCTGCCGTTGCCTTCGTCCACCTCCTGCAGACTGGCTTGCGTGAGCGGCGTGAACGAGTGAAGAAATGTTTTAGAGGCGCTCAGAGGTGGAGATTAGTAATGAAAGGAAAGGTGGAGGAGGCTTTGGAGATTAACAGGGAGAGGGGGAGGAGATAAAGAGTGGGAGGGGCAAAGTGAGAGGTGACTCAGATGCACACCGCCTCACACTCACTGGCACTGGGACCCTCTTCGACCTTCTCTTTGCATCGGCTTCCACTTTTGTGTAAATTTCTTGTTTTTGTTTATATTCTGTTTTTTTTATGCATCTTTTCTTTTTCTTCCAAATTTTGATCATATATTCTTTTTTTCAATTTCTTCAACTGATAATGTTTTATACGGTAATATATTTGTAATTATACTGTCTCTGATTTGTCTTCCTATATTTTGCGAGAAATGTTTGGTTTTGTCATGTCACTGTATTCCTCACAGTCTAATAGAAAGTGTTCAAGTGTTTCTGTTTCACTCTTTCTTTGAAATTGGTTTCTCCAATTTAGGGTTAATTTGTTCGTTCCATCTCTCATAATGAGCTTAGGGTGGATTCACACGTCACTATGCGACTGAAATTGCAAGTCAGTAGAGTTTCCGACTGAAAGAAACTAATAAAAAGATAACTATCAGTTATGCAGACTCACTTTGCTCTTTGCTTTGAATCTTAGATTTTTCACCTCGTACACCGTGGCGAACAGACCTCCTCCTGACTGCTCCTGTCTGCGACTGGGAAAAGAATGATACGTTGGTCTTGTTCAGTCGATTTGCGACTTTGTTAATGTTGTAACGTCATGGAAAAAGGTTTGAAAATGTGGTGTCCAGATCTAGAAAAGATGGAGTTTGTGAGGGAAGAGAGCACATCTGGGAACCTAAAAATGAATTATAAAACAAAAAAATAGCTTACGAAAATCGACGGTCCAAGAACTGTCCTCCTCTATGCAGGGTGTTGTTGGTGAGGATTGAATACTTGTGATGATTTGATTTGATCGTCACCGGAGGAAGACATTTTGTTGGGTAGCTGTTTGTTTGCGTTCACTTCCCGCCAACCAGGTAATTCTTCCCAGTAGCTATGTGTTCCAACTTGAAGGGCTCTGTCAATACTTCTAGCGACTTGCATTTTCAGTCGCGTATTAGCACGTGTGAATGAACCCCCCTTCAGAGCCTAAGGTGTTATCTATCCAGTTTTCTTCCTTCAATCTCGTCTTGTGTAAGTTGTGATGTGTAGTGTTGCTTTTGTCTGCATTTCATGTTTCCATTTAGTTGTGTCCTATTTCTGTATTTTGTCTGTTATATTGGTTTTTGATAATTTATTGATCTGAGTTAGGCTAATGTTCATGTTTTCTATATGTGCTTTAAGAGTCTACCGATTTGGCATTGCCATTTTCAGATTCTTTCATCAATATATTTGTTATTAGTTAATTTATATTTCCTTCAAAAATATTGCAAATAGTAATTTTTATTTTCATGTGTTTGGCATAACAGAAAAACTCTCCAATATATGTTCTCACGGCACTATTTTCTGTAGGTTGGGAACTGCAAAATAGTTCTATAGACTGAGATTTCAAGTCTCTGCAGCATGATTAGCTCTTCCACAGTATAATCTAATATTTCAGATACACATAACCAAGTTTATCATATCACCTCCGTAGTCATCCTCTTGTTGTATTTGTTTGGAATGTTGCTGCTTGCCTTGCTTGGGTTGTAATTCTAAGGAGCGACGACCAACTTTGATTGTGGCGTGCCTCGTAGTAGCCATGACTTACCGAAGTACACCCGGCTCAGCCAAAGACACTTAGTGAGTAATAGTAATCACTCTGTCGCGGACAGGAGCAGTCAGGAGGAGGTCTGTTCGCCACGGTGTACGAGTTAAAAAATCTAAGATTCAAAGCAAAGAGCAAAGAAGTGAGTCTGCATAACTGATAGTTATCTTTTTATTAGTTTATTTATTTTTCCATCGTCCTTTCCTTAGTGCTTCGAAATTTCTCTCAATCTCTGTCTCACGCTCAGTACTGATATCAGCCAGGAGTGTATGACATAACATTTCTGCAGACTTTGAAAGTAATCTTGATGAGAGGACAAGATAATCCAAAACACAGGCTCAGGAAGCACATGGCCATGTCTGTACAATAGTGAGTCACTTGGCGATACATGCAACATTCCATCACTGATCATTGATTCATGACTCAGTGACCACAGTCTGTTGACCGTTATTGTGCTATATATACTTGTTTGCAAAGCATATAATCCCATAACTCTGTCAGTTACATACTTCATTCATTCACACCAGGTTGGTGATACAAGTTTACTTCTATACTTTTTTTTTGTCATGCACTGTTTTCTTTTATATTTTCCTCTATCACTCACATAACATTTTTGAAATACTACTAAATTACTTCCAGTTACAGTTGTGTTTATTACTGACAGTGTAAGTAAACTACGTAGTACAGTACTTCATGCAGGGCATTTAAAAATCATTCAATTGATGTCAATAAGTAAAAGAAAAAAAGTTTCTTAGATTTGATAAGACCAAGATATTCCTGCGGGCATCTCCGTGCTCAGGTTCACTTGGTGGAAGCAGATAATTTTAATCATTCCAGATCAAGGTTTGGTTATCTTGAGTAGACGTGCATACACCAGTTCACTGTACAGGAGTGCAGTGGCCTCGCTCACCATGCTTGTGTTGTATTTTGTGGTGTGACTCAAGCAGCCTCGCACTGTGCCAACATCATCATCCCACGGGATAGACGAGTTATGAATTGAGGTTGAGGACAGTAAATTGGTTACTGTAATCTCCTTGGTGCCCTCAAACCGCTGTGTGGTATTACCTCGAGTATTGAAGCTGAGATCACTCCTTATGTTCTGTACATTGCCAGTGCCGTAACACCACAGAACAAATGCCTCCTTTTGAACAGCTTATCTTGCAGAAGACCGTGGAACTTCCTGTGAATTTCCCTTGTGTATTGCCAGAACTGTTCGTCACTCACTGTACATGGGGTGGCAAAGAACTGGCGGAGGGATGATGCTATGTAGCAGCCAAAGGCACGCTCATTTGTCTCCTTAGGCCATGTCCTTCTCATGTTGATCATGTGCACATTTGATACAGAATAAGTGTCCTACACAATACCCTTCTCCACCACTAGGTCCACCAGTGCCAGGTTGCATGCAGCAGCCATAAATGAGCTTAGGGTCACCTTGGCAGCTCGGCACTTCTCAACCAGACGAGTTGTGGCTGCTTTGTCTAGAGTTTGTGTATATAGCAACGTTTTCTTGGGACGGTCCTCGCTGGGAGACAGAAGATGCTGCAAAACCGAGGATTCAGGCTTTCCTTTATTCACTTCACGAATGCATTCCTCCTTCCACACTTCATCTTTGAACAACCTTTCTTTAATTTCTCTGTCTTGTGTCATACTCCTCATTTAAGTCAAAGCATCCTATCTGCTCTGTGTCCACTTCCTGCCCTGACAGTACACTATCCAGAATGTGGCTAAAGGCGGCACATATCCTAATGAATGTATGACAGTCACCAATGGCATGGCTGAAGCCGAACATAAGGTGGTAGCAGTGTGGGAAGGTGTCCTGCAGATCTGCGTGGAAGCTGGAGAGATGTTGCGGGTGGTAGGAGGGAGTGGCTACAGGTACAAGACGTGCTCGCCATAGAGTGCCGTTCTTAGGATAGGACTCGGTGTGAAAGAAGTGTTACTTCCTACAAACCGACTGCTGACACCTGAGAGAGAGAGAGAGAGAGAGAGAGAGAGAGAGAGAGAGAGAGAGAGAGAGAGAGAGAGAGATGAATCATGTGTAGATCATTTCAATAGAATATATTAATTTAGAATCACAAAGTTTAAGATTTATATGATGATGCTTACATTAATCTACTCAGTGATTATAATCAGTCAATTCACATGCACAATCAAACCCCCTGCTTACCTCAAAGTCAATCATCTTCTCATCTACTTCTTTAAACCACTTTTCCTCATCCTTTTCAGCCAGGCACACCCGGAAATTAAGAGTCTTCCTGCAAGAAAATAGTATCTAGATGTATTATAACCTGTTCGTAGTAGCAGCATTAGTAGTGCATATAACACACACACACACACACACACACACACACACACACACACACACACACACACACACACACACACACACACACACACACACACACTTAGGCTTCACGTGATTTCGAGTTTCCCCCTCTCTCCTGTCTTCCTCCTCATCCTCACCCTCCCTTCATCCCTATATGAGTTGGAGCTGCTGCGAGCTAAAAGGGCACGCGGCTGCCTAGAGAGGTAGTTGGACTTTAATGCGTGACTACAGTATGCTATGTAGAACTGTATTCACCTGTAGAGGAGGTACAGAGCCCGCTGCACCTCATGGGTCTGCACGGGACGTCTGGCAGAAAAACTCAGTCTGTACGCCATTAGAAACATTGCGGACTTGCTGATAATATCCATTGAAATTTCGACTCCAGACGCTTTTCTCACCCATTTTGCTTTTCCCATTCTGTATAACCGCTTGTATTTTTAAAAGTTTCCTCTTATCTCCGTAGATCCTTATTTTATCTCGCTTTTCTTGGCCTCTTGTCTCTTATTTTCTTGTTCTCCTTATCTTGTCTCGAGTTATCTATTGCATTAGTTATATGTTATATGAAATTTTTTTTTTTTCTCTTCGGCAGCTTTTCTTATTTCTGCCTTTCTGATTCTCACAGCTCTTCTCTTTTTTTCACGTTAATCAATTGTCTCCTTGGTGTTCTCCGCATCAGCTTATGTAGAGTACCTTAGTTATCTTCCTACGTTCCTCACTTTCTTCAGTCCGAGCAGACGTCTTCACGGAACTCCGATAAGCTTGTTCTGCTGGGAGCTGAGCTGTTATTTTACCATAGATTGTCAGAATGGCCTCAATTAAAGATTGATTGATCACTTCAACGATTTTAAAGATATAATGATCACAGAAATACCATAAATGAGAAGAAATTACGCTAATCTGAGATAATTACTTAAACAGAGAGATCGTTTCGGTCATGAGATATCGAGATAACACGGGCCGGTTGTTCAAACGCTGTTATTGTAACCCTTTCATGGCTCGCCTAGGAATGTATATTCGAAAGATCCTGGAGCTTCTCCTGCGGCGTTGCTGCACAAGACATTCTTCTTCTCTTACCGATATTCTCTCATTCACACCTTTCGCAGATAAACTCTGGAACTCCCTACCTGCTTCTGTATTTCCAACTTCCTATTAATTGACTTCATTTATGAGTACGGTGTGTGTGTGTGTGTGTGTGTGTGTGTGTTAGCCAGGCAGTCTCGCAAGGCTCTCCGCTTTGCTGGCAGCTTTGTGTGTGTGTGTGTGTGTGTGTGTGTGTGTTTGATCTGCTGCAGTCTTTGATCAGCCAGACGTTACTCTGACGGAACGAGCTCAGAGCTCATTATTTCCGATCTTCGGATAGGCCTGAGACCAGGCACACAACACACACCGGAACAACAAGGTCACAACTCCTCGATTTACATCCCGTACCTACTCACTGCTAGGTGAACAGAGGCTACACGTGAAAGGAGACACACCCAAATATCTCCACCCGGCCGGGGAATCGAACCCCGGTCCTCTGGCTTGTGAAGCCAGCGCTCTAACCACTGAGCTACCGTGTGTGTGTGTGTGTGTGTGTGTGTGTGTGTGTGTGTGTGTGTGTGTGTGTGTGTGTGTGTGTTAGCCAGGCAGTCTCGCAAGGCTCTCCGCTTTTCTGGCAGCTTTGTGTGTGTGTGTGTGTGTGTGTGTGTGTGTGTGTGTGTGTGGGAGCTAAAGGCCGTTTCACACCCGACGCACGCGGTGCGAAGCTGCGTGGCTTAAAATCGCCTCAGTGTATTTCCAATGGGAGTGTTCACATCGGATGTGAAAGTTTGGCACACATGCCAGCCACACTGTGCACACCAATTCCAAGATCGCTGGCAGGCGATTTTTCTGGCCATAACATCAATGACTTATGCCTGCTTGGGACTCCCGCCTGCAAACACTCGCTCAGCAGATCTGAGTCTTTGTGATTTCGCCAGTGCTGGCCACATCATGGATTTTTTTTTTTTTTTGCATAACCACTCTTAAATGATGTGAAACAAATGAAAATGACAGTCATTCCTCCCAGAACTGACTGGAAGTGGTATTAATTGGTGCGAGCAGAACTGACTGGAAGTGGTATTAATTGGTGCGAGCAGAACTGACTGGAAGTGGTATTAATTGGTGCGAGATGTTTTGCGCTAAGGTTAGCGACTTAGCAAAGCCTTATGTGATTAGTTTATTCGCTTCCTCGTTTCTCACCAGTCGATCCCCGAGTTGGACACATGCATGTGATATCGTTCCTGAGTTTAAAGAAAAACAACATGTCATGTTTTGCTGTTTGGGAGTCTTTGTGGCATTTTGAGGGGTTGCATGGTTTTCTGAATGTGGTAGGGGATGATGTTGAGTTTTGTAAGTGGTTTTTATTGGGTGTTTCTAGTGAGTTTTAGGTGTGTCTTGGTGCATCTTGAGGTGTTGCATGATGTTTGAGTGTGTAGTGAACGATCTTTGTGTGTGTGTGTGTGTGTGTGTGTGTGTGTGTGTGTGTGTGTGTGTGTGTGTGTGTGTGTGTGTGTGTGTGTGTGTAATATATAATCTGAATGTGCAGAGAGAGAGAGAGAGAGAGAGAGAGAGAGAGAGAGAGGCGGGAAGGTGATTGGTGAAGGAAGGATGAGATCATGAGAAGCATCGGGGATGTGGGCACAGGAACGCGTCAGATGCAACTATGGCCAAGGACAGCTGCAGTAAAAAAAAAAAAAAAAAAAAAAGGCCTTATTTTTCATGGAATGTGCATATAGGAAAACTACTCCATCAATTTGGGAGTGAACTCTAGCTACGTACCTACTACATATCATACCAGCTGTCTGTCCTCTTGAATGAAAACCACGTACCTCTCTCTGTGTCTCTCTCTCTCTGGTTAGGTTTGATTGGTATCTTAGAGCGAGATACAGGTTTTTGGCTATATTTATCAGCAAAATTTCGCCACTCGCCTCCCCCACTTGAAAACATCACATTCCTACACGTCGCCAAGATTGTTGGGGAATAAGGAGAATTCTGCGGTAATTTGAAAAAAACCATACTATTTCGTCATTTTTATGGAGGGTAGAAAATGGAAAGAGTCTCTTGTAATAAAAAGAAACGTATGAATGGTTTGGTGGAAGCCGATGATAGCTCTGGCGAACCCTCCAGCTGGTGTTGTTTGTGTCGACTGTCGAGGCGGAGGTGGGAGGAGCCCTGCACTCTCTGACGGCCCTGTGAGTATTGTTGTGCCTGCATTTTACCTTGTTTTTAGGTGTATGATAAAGATAAGGGTAATAGTCCAGTAAAAGTAAGGCACATTATTTTTCGACTGTATCCTTACAGACCTTCACAAAACCCACTTGATACATATAATATGATAGCATGAAGTGGCGGAATAATGCCACTAACCCTCTACCTGCAACATACTTGGGCACTTGAGGGAATGCCTGGTTTTCGGTTGAGTAAGGTGAAAGCGAGTATTCTTGGGGAGTAAATTATCTGAATCACCTAAAATATGCCTGGATATTGCTAGTGAAAGCCGTCAGTCTCTGATGCGAAAAAAAATATTACTCCACAGGAGAGTAGGTATTTTTGTAAGACATTTCTTCTTTACACTTTCTCTCGCAAATTACTTATACTAGTATTAGTGCTAATAAGTCAATTTTGCACAAAACACGAAAATCCTTGTCATTTAGTTAGGTTAAGTGTTAGCTTAGGTAAGCTTAGTTAGATTGCATCTTTGTTTATTTAGTAAAAGCCTTCATATGTAGGGGTTTCTTTTGAAATCTAGGGTTTTTTCTGAAATTTAGGGATTTTGGTCAATTTACAGTTTCACCAACCAATGAATCCGATATGGCTCATGTTTTCTGGTGAGAATTGTATCGATTTGATTGATAGTATATGTAATTTGTTGAAAATTGAAATTTTTTCGATTTATGATTGGTTTTTCAACTCCAATTCATGCTTATGAGTTGTGGTCTTGGTGGCTTCCACCTTACCTCCCTTGTGTACTTCACCTGTTTTACAGCCTGTCCTCTTTGTCTGGAAGCTCCAACTATTGTCATCTCATCACTTGGTAGAGGGATATCAGCTAATTTTAAGGATCATGTCAACCAGTCCTAAAAAGGCTGGTGCCAACCGAAGCCTACAACAGTCCAGTGTCAAACAGGCTTCAACGACAATGCATTGCTCAGCCCTACTTTGTTGTGAGGATTGTTTGTTGGACTTTGTTAAGTCTCCTGCAGTGAATGTTGCTAGTCATGCTGTTTTTATGGACAGTTCTGACCAAGTTATGAGTGGTACACGCACAGTGCAAGTTGGTAATGAGGCAATGGATTGTGACAGGTGTGGTGGTTGGTTTCACTTTCAGTCTGTGTATTGGTTTGCCTACTTCTGTGATTAATGATTTTGTAGCACTTGATCCTAAGGGCATTCTCTTTGTATGTTTGCTATATCAATTGGGAATTAACCAGCCTAAACATCCATCATTGGATCCTGGCCTCCTAGAATCCTTTAAACAACTATCTTTGATGGTTAGGGTACTTTGCTCAACTGTGCATTCTCTCTGACCAAATGTATTCAAGCTTGTGTTTACCAACATTTGTTAAAAAAAAAAACCTATTCCTATTCTGAATCTGCTCACAGGTTTATTTTGTGCCAGCTCCAAGCAATAAGTAAACTACCACAAATACAATGTTATAATACTAGGCTGGAGAGTGCAACATATGTGTCAGAAAATACACAAATAGGCAAAGAAAGATGTTGATTGAGTTGCAATTCGATTAACTCAACAGTTAGCAGTAGTGGAAAAGAGTGGCATAGTGGATAAAGTGGTGAGCGTGGGATCAGGCAGATGTCCATGCGTAGGTTCGAATCCCACCACGTACCGCCTTGAAATGATGTCATTTGTCAAGTGGTTTAAAGTTACCTACATGTCACCATGATACCCAGGTTCTAGGGGGAGGTGTTATTGCCTTACACCAAAGATGCACTTGGGTGGTGATATGGGTTCTAATATGGATATCACCATAAGTAAAATTGCATGCTCCACTAATGGGTGGAAGCTGAACAGTGCTTCCCATATTCTTCAAGTATACCTACAGGCACTATATGCCATAACATAAAAAAGAAAATAAATAGATAAAATAAAGATGATAGGTTAGAGATGGCTTAAAAACATTGACGTTCTAAGAAGAGACTACATTCTGTGGTAAGGAATTCTAATTATTAATGAGTTTTATGCTAAATGATCTTTTAATATCTAACTGAGTGATCACAGAAATTTTGTACTGATGCCCTCTCGTGTTGTTAATAGCTTAGTAATGAGATAGGTCAAATTTTATCTAGGAATCTCCATGAAAAATCTGCCAATATTTAATCATGTCATGATGAAGTCTGCCTTGGATGGAGTACAAATTAAGATTTTAAGTGTTCTTGGTAACTACGTTGTTCCATATCATAGAATGTTTTAGTCCATCTTCTCTGCACTCCTATCATTCTTAAGTCACCAAAATATCTTGTGTTCCAGAGTGATGAATGTTCTTAATAGTAAGTGGTGAAGAGAGGTAACATAACATGAATGAAGAATTGTGATTAACTGTGGACTTTCAAGATATTCTCTGCCACCCTGCTCACTTTATGTGTAACTCCAAAGAAATGTCAGCCATGATGCTCAAATCCGTGGCAGCTTCTTTTGTTGATGTTACCTTATCATCAAGGATGTAATGACCTAAGACACTCAGTAATGACCATTCCACTGGCTTTCTTTGAAATCTTCATAAAGCACACTTGGAGAAACTCATTTGAAGTCACAAGGAGGTACCTACTTGATGTAAAGTGTTGATATTGCCTTGACATGATGCCATTTCTCTCAGTAGACTAGGACCACAGGTGGCACTGATGCCAACATAAAGCTTATGATTATCAGCAAATATTTCAACAGCAAAAGTGTTATTGTGATTGATATAGTTAACATGAATAAGAAAGAGAAGAGGGACTAAAATGGGGCTGGGGGGGAGGGCTTCCACCAAGAACCTCCCTTGAATGCCTGTGTTGATTATTAACCACCATGAACATACTTCTATAAACTACATAGAAACTCTTGATCCAGTAAAGCAATTTACCTTTAATATCAAGACTGAATAATTTGTCTAAAGAATAGAATGGCACACTGTGTCAAAAGCTTTTGAAAAATCATAAAGAATTAAGTCAACATTGAAACCTTGATCCAGCCAGGAAGTAGCATGGTGGTAGGTTAGAACTAGCTGGTCCTTGGTTGATCTACCAGGCCTGAAGCCATACTGTTCATCCTTTTACTGAGTATTAGACTGGGCAGTCATAGATAAATTTGACTAAAATGCATTTTATTGCCTTTGAGGGTCTTTGCAGTCAACTCAGAATTACCATGAGTTTGAATAACCTGATTTTGATTTAACATGATTTGATATTTAAGGAGATACAATTAAATAACACGATTTATTCAATGTAACATGGGTTAACTCAACTTGATGTCACGCACATTCACGCTGCTTTTGGTGGGAACCACACTGCACCGGGATCCAAGAAACATAACAATGAGTGGACCAACTTCCAGCCATGAAAGGTAATTTGAAGAGTATTTGAAGTGCTGTTAGGCTTCCACCCATTAGTGGCGCAGGCAGTTTTATTTATAGTGGTATCCATATTAGGGGCCCATATCACCACCCAAGTGCATCTTTGGTGTGACCACCTAGAACTTGGGTATCATGGTGACATGTAGGTAACTCTAAACCACTCGACAAATGGCAAAGTTTCAAGGCCGTACGTAGTGGGATACGAACCTATGCCATGCTCACCACCTTATCCACTATATATATATATATATATATATATATATATATATATATATATATATATATATATATATATATATATATATATATATATATATATATATATATATTATACAGGCAACCCCTGCTTAACGAAGGTTCACACAACGAAATTTCGCTACAACGAAGGTTTGATTTTACTACCATCTGTTCGTTTAACGAACACCAAAGTCGCTTTAATGAAGTTTTATCCAGGTAATATTTTTCCAAGTTTAAAAGCACCGCCGTATCACGCAAGCCTCTCGTGGACAACACGCGCACCACTCACTCCTCCTGTTCAAAACAATAACAACGTCATCAGCAGCTTGTCTTCCCTTGCTCAACTTACCACCAAAACGCCCTGCAATGTTGCCTAGCGTTGTTAAGAAGACCAGGAAGTCTCTTAATCTCGAAGTGAAGCTGGATATCATTCACAGACACGAGAGAGGCGAGAAAACTAATAGTATTGCTCACCACCATCTTGACTCCATCTACTGTCTCTACTATTTTCAAGTCAGCAGACTATGAAGAAGGGTGGTGAGACTGTATCTTCCTTGCAAGCTAAAAGAACCACCTGAACTCGTGACTCTGCAATGGATAAAATGGAAAGCCTTGTGGAAATGTGGTACATAAGTTTTGTATGTGATACAATGATGCGCCCTTTGTTTACATTCCACAGGTTGCCGGTTAGTGTCTTTCCCGTTTCACTCTCCCTCCCTTCATAAATATAAGATCATCAACATTATAAAGTTACGTACATACATACATTAGTGTACATTATAATGACTTAAATTAAACTGCCTAAATGTTTTTCATAATTTTTACTTTCATTAAACCTTTCACTGTACTATGATGCACTCTCGCTTTGTTTACTCTCAATCGGTTCGCTTAACAAAGCTTCGCTTAATGAAGGGTTTTTAGGCACGTAACCCCTTCGTTAAGCAGGGGTTGCCTATATATATATATATATATATATAATATACAGTCAGTCCTTGTTATACGGCACATATGCGTTCCTGAAAACCTTACCGCAAATTGAAATTACCGTATACCGAACCCATTATAACGTGTAATAATAGGGAATGTGTTCCAGCATGTTGAAAGTCACCCCTACAGACATGAAAATACATGAAAATAGTCATATAAAATAATGTAAAATACTGCACAAAAGAAATAGACAAAATGTTTTTATTTACCTTTCACTCGCCATGTGTTCTATCACATGATGTTCCTTTTCGAGGCTAAGGAACAGTAGGGATTCCAGCCCTTACTCATCTTCTGGTGAATGGGCAGACGAGGCTCTGCTCTGCAGATCCATTACATTCTCCCCAGCTTTTTTTATAGCCTCACGATTCTTTAACACCATCCAGACTGTTGGCTGGGCTAGACCCAAGTTTTGACTTATGGTAGACATACCTTCTCCCTGCTGTTTCCTGTTCAATATATCTAATTTTACCTCCAATGTCAGGCTACTCCTCTTTCGCTTTGTCTTTTCAACTCCAGCAGTGTCTGCAGAATGTTTTGGGGCCATTATTGGTGCGTCACTGTGCGTCGTGATAATAATATCCACAAAAAACACACCGTAAGGATTTCACTTGTGTTCAGTGGGAAACGTGGGAAGAGACTGTTTGTTGTGGTGGTGCTACGGTACGGTGTAAACAAAACATGGGCGGATACCATATCTGTGAATTTTTCTTACCGTAAATAGAATCAAGGGTAGTAATTACCAAACACCGTAACTGTGAATTTACTGGATAACGAAGTACCATATAAGGAGGACTTAGTGTATATATGTATTGTCAATCAATTTACTACATTTCTCATCAGTAAAATATGAGTCACATCAGAGATTCTGTGGTTACGTGAAAATGCAAATTGACCGGGATTTTTTCTCTGATGGTTAAGAGTGCCCATTTCATGTTCTATGAATAAAAAAACAGCCATTGATGCATTCCTTGGGAGGTGGCGGCGTAGTTGATAAGGTGGTGAGCATGACATCGGGCAGATGTCTACGTGTAAATTTGAATCCCGCCATGTATTGTCTTGTATTCTTTGCCATTTGTCAAGTGGTTTAAAGTTACCTTCATGTCACCATGACACCCAGGTTCTAGGTGGTTACACTAAAGATGCACTTAGGTGGTGATGTAACCCCTAATATGGGTACCAATATAAATAAAATGGGTGGAAACTTGACAGCACTTCCAATACTCTGAAAGTTACTTACAGGCAGCGGAAGCTTGACAGCACTTCCAATACTCTTCAAGTTACTTACAGGCACTATAGTCCAGGACATAAAAAAAAAAAATCCTTATTACTTAATATCAGACTGACACCTTTCTCCATATTTACCGATAGTGAATTATGTAAAGGTAGTAAAGGTTAGGTTCAAATATGTGAAGCACAGTAGTAATTTTTTTCCGACAGCAGTGATTTAGTTTCCAACATGGCGTGATACATTGTTTCTGTTATGATTGCAGTATGTGCTTTATGGATATGATCAGAGGGTGTGTTTTAAATTATTCTAGTCATGCATTTACTGTGTTTTTGACAATTCTAATAATTTACTCCTGCAAAGTAGTTTTTTTTTTTTTTTTTGTCACACCCAAAAATCCTGCATTGTTAATTCAAGCAATGACATCATGATAAGCGAGCCGTTTATTATGACAAAAAGGTATGCATTATTGAAAAATGCTCAGCATATGAAGAGGAACATCACTTGGAAATATAGAAGCAGACAGGTAATTCCAGAGTATATTTGAGAAAGGTATGAATGATTGAGAGTATTGGTTAACAATTACATTAGAGAGTTGGACAGAATAGGGGTGAGAAGAAGAAAGCTTTGTGCAAATGTTTAAAGTGTATGATGTAGAATATAAGCATATATAAATTATCTAGTGTTCATTTTTTGCCATTGTATCATCCACAGCAACCACCATGACCATCTTCAGCCTGTACATCCTTAGTAAGTCAGGCGGACTGATCTACCAACACGACCACAACTTGCCCACTATTGAGAATGAGAAGACCTTCAGCTTCCCCTTAGAGCTCAAACTTGACGTGCAGAACAGGAATATTGTCGTCTCCTTTGGCCAGCGGGATGGCATCAAAGGTAACGGTGCAGCTGTCAAAGACAGGCAGGCATATCTTTAGTTTTAAAGTAGAAATTCCTTATCATTACTTGTGTATCATTTTCTTGTTCAATCCAAGTGTCTCATATACCAGTCTGTGATGTCTGCACCATTATTTGAAAGGCAATGTCATCTATTTTCCCTTTTTTAGTTTGTCATAAATACTACCTGTTTCACATGTCAGCAGCTTTTTGTAGTCGTCTAAGGTGATTCTACCTGAAACCCAGTGTTGTTCATCTCTTCTCTCTATAGTTGGTCACATGCTGGTGGCTGTCAATGGATTGAAGGTGACAGGCCAGCAGCTGGATGATGGCCGTGATGCTCTGCAGGTGCTGCAGGATGAGGCCAACTATCCCATCAACCTCAAGTTTGCCCGACCCAGACTCACCACCAATGAAAAGATTTTCCAGGTGTGGAGCTAACTTGTTCACATCCAAATGTTGGAGAACATTCAGGTTCATATTATATCATGTTGTATGTATTATGATAATTTTGTTGTTTGATTACCTGCTTTCATTCATAGCAAATTTTTTAACTTTGACTTTTATGTAGGAAATATCGCTCTTACCTTTTTTATTAATCATTATTCTTCTATTTTCACATCAGAAGATCAGCTCAATATACATATGCACTACAGTATGCTTTTGGTAGTTTTGGGACTACTTCCTGTTCCTTCAAACTAATTATCATTCCTCATTACTACTTTATATAAAAAAAGTATCAAGATTGTAATGTAACTTTGTACCCTATGGCAGGCATCCATGTTCTACCCACTGTATGCCTTGGCTTGCCAGTTGAGTCCAGAGCCAAGGAGTTCTGGCATTGAGGTGCTTGAGGCAGACAACTTTAGGATGAACTGCTTCCAGACTCTCACAGGTGATCACTGTTTGGTTTCCCCTTTTTGTATTTAATGCATCTCATATTTCTGTGTTTGGATGCTGTCTGTATGTCACTACCTGTCTCTATATCTGTTCTTTTCGTATTTTTTTGTGCTTTTACTACATCTATGGCTTTAGGCTTCATATGTATTTGGAGTGAGAAAGTGGAGTGGGCAAGAGCAATGCAAGAAACTGTAATACAAGGTAATTAATGCAGGTGGTTGCACATACTCATTTCACATGTTTCAGTCTTATTTCATCCTGTTATTGTAAGTAGTAGGTATGTATTTTCTAAGTGCTTTAATTTTTTCAGGTGTAAAATTTATGGTGATCTCAGATCCCAAACAAAGTGGTGTTGATGCACTGCTTCACCGAGTGTATGAGCTGTATGCTGACTTTGCTTTGAAAAATCCTTTCTACTCCCTTGAGATGCCCATCAGATGTGAGTTGTTTGATGAACACCTCAAGACTGCCTTGGAGCAAGCCGAGCGCCAAGGCTTCAGCAACGTGTGATCTGGTACTGTTGACATCTTTGGTAGTGTTGTCATGTATTGACTCCTCCACCTGCTGCTTGTGATTACTGTTTAATTTGGGGAAATTGGTAAGATGTATGATCCATTTAGCTGTCATAAGGTTTTCAAGTTCATTGTTACTGTACTTTACTGATTGATCAAAAGGTTCTTTGTCAATCAGTGCACACCTGTAGATAAATTTTCAGGAATTTCAGAGGGAAATACGGTATACGTAAGCATAAAAATCAAGTGAGTAAGGAGTATCATTCTGTGCTAGACAGCTAAGATCTTACAGCAGAAGTGGAGCATACAGCTTTGAGATGGTAATGTGGTAGGATTGTGATGGTGTCACTTTTCTGGTCTTATCAAGTCATGCAGCAAGTTTAATGCCTTACTGAAAGCCACCTGCTTCCCATATAAGTGCACAAGATTGGTTTGCTTTACTGTTAGAGGGAACTCATGAAGTTCCTGTGCCAACAAGAGTAGTACTTCAGGGTTGTTATGCAGGACTCGCTGCATTGTTTCCATCCTGTGATATTATGTCAGATTTAAAATGACTAGCATATGAATTCTGTGTTCTGTATACATTGCATTACACCAAGCCTGGTCTGATCATTTTGCCTCCTAAGAACATGTGTAAGTGGTGAAATTACAATGGCAAACTTTGTACAGTGGATAAACATTTATTTAGTGAACCAATTTCAAATTCAACAATGTTACTTAACAGAGTTCAGTTTTAATCTTGCTTGAATGAGTCACATTACTGTACTAATGATAAACTTCTCCTTGAGGGTGAAAGGATAAAAAAAAAAGTACAACAGAGCTGTATATATGTATGTACTATATTATATGTATTGTTGATTAATGAAGCTTCATGTTCTTACAGGATGTCAGAATTAGACTAAGATTAATGAAAGAAAACAACCAGAATGACAAGTTATGGCACTCAATACCAGAATAAAGAAACAAGATAAAAGAGAGAAGAATCATTATGTGGATACAGAAATTTCCACACATTTTAACAGCTCTAAAGCCAGGGCATCCCTTGACAAGCTTGCCAAACCATCCACAGGTACAGAAGCAAATGAGTTTTAATTTGCTCCTTATACTCTTATTCAATACTAGGAAATGGTAGCCTTGAATATTATCTTCCTTATTAAGAAGTGAAAGGAGGGATCTATTTTAATTCAATGGTGAAGCATTAAGGTTTACCCTTCATGCAGGGCTGAAGTAGGTGAGGGGTATATACTGTACTTGGCAAGGAAAAAAAAGTGGTTATAATTATGTTGGTAAGATTACTTCTCAGTACTTTGCAAAACAATATTGATTATCAAGGGTATACAGTAAATTATGTAAAATTAGGCAAACATCATTTCACTCAAAAGTAATTGATGGCCTATTCAAAAAGTGCCACATCTTGGTGTACATTTTGTAAGTTCTAGCTAATGTTCTTGAAGGGGTTTTTGGACTCATACACTTAAGTTGTTTGTTGAAAATGCTTTTGATACATTTTACATAATGGCCACCAGATGTTATGTTCTGCAGATGTTTCTCGGATCTCAAATTGGGACCTTTTCAATGTGGCCTCCACCTTGCAGAATAACTTAAGAAGCCATGTCTGAAGGGTAGGGACCTTGGCAGGTTTAGTACTAGGCCTAGAAATCCTGGATCAGGTGCAAAGAATGGGCCAGAACATTATGATGCAGCTGCCAATTGCACCTTTACATCTGATCCAAGATTGGTTCACTGCATCTCCTACTCTCTTGACAAGGGTCCCTGTTATATTGAGCTGTTCCATAAGCAGATGGTACTGAAAATATTTCAGTTTGAGGGCTGAGGAGACCTCAGACTGAATGTTACTGTTCTCCTGATAGCCAATACAGGACTGAATTTAATAAAAATGTTTCCAGCAATGAAAAAACTTATTAAAGTGATGTAGAGCCACCCAGGGTGCACACTGAGAGAATAATCATAGTTAAAACTAAGATATTTAAAGTCACTTAAATCACTGTTAGGTCAGTTTCTTTTTGACAGACCTTAAGAGCAAAATGTTGGACAGCTAGAGCCTGAGCTACTATTTTAACCTTGTTGCTGATTGACTGAGCCCAATCTTCTGTTTAGCATAATCACTTGCCTCTCCAATCCAACATTTCTTTATTGTTGGACAGAAGAATGTTTATGGTTGAATGCTTGACAAAATCCAAGGTCTTAATAAACAAAGGTAAAGTATCATGCAAGTTGAAAATGTTAATTTAATGCTGCTATTTTCACTATTTCCATTCTAAAATTCTCAAGATGATGCAGCTAGAGCTGTAAGTGCATGACAATGGTTTGGCATCATGACAAGAAGCATGCCTCATGCGAGCAACTCAGGATAAAAAGCTAATTACCACTCTTCCTTTCTGCCAGTAATGGAATCATAATCAGGCAAACTTTATATTATGTACAGCATTATGATAATATTAAGGGAATCCCTTAACCCCTATAGGATGGATAGGCTGAATATCTCTGCCATGCAGTACTGGATAAACTTAATTTTCCACAACATTAACTACTTCAGAGAAGAGTAGTGAATGAAAATGTATATACATTGTAACCACCACTCACTCTTCCTGTCTCATTTGAACTCTGTAACACAAAGTCAGGATGCCTTGGTTACCAAGATACAGCTGGAGTAACTTAGCTTATTGAGAGAAATAGAATGCATATCAAAATATTTTTAAGTGTAGCAGAGATCACTACTTACCCATCCTCTAGGTGTTAAAAAAAACAAATCTAGTAATAAATTCTTGCTCAAAACGATGAAGAGGAGGGAAGAGTAAACTTGCACTATGGCAAGCCCAGTCTCTATCTTAAAAGTGAGATAAGCTAACAAAGTAGCAGAACAATCAGCCACAAGGATATATTAGTGGCTTAGACTCCAGTTACAAGTTATGATTGAATGAGCCCCATGGGTGAGTAGAGGGTATCTTGAGGATAAGAATCACAGATGCTTTGATCTATATCATTCCTAATAGGATACTTGGTCATTGAAGGTTATTTACCATCACATCCATTGCAATGTGTGGGATGTGTCTGCATTGTCATATTTTGTATAAATTAAATAAGAAAAAAAATTATTGGAAAAGTAATAACCAAGATATTTTCAATCCTATTTTGACACTAAGTATTTCTAACTATTATTATTATTATGTAGAAGTTGCATATAATGTTTTGGCAATCCACACCAATAGACCACCACTTCAAAACATATATCTACACATGTACAAGTAATTACACTTGAAGGAATACTATACTCACATATAGGTCCCACAACTATAAATTTTTTCACTTGGCAGCACTCAAGTGTGCCTAAAATGGAGCTATTTTATGATTATGCTAAACATTTTGATATGTACAAATATACAAAATGTAGAAAGGGCTGCAAGCCTGTAACATTGAACACCTTGATTAACTACAGCATTTAAGAAGTACTGACACACTTTGACAGTAGAATTCTTCCATTTGCAGCACATAGTTCAGTATGCAATTTTCAGTTGCAGGAGTGCATGATTCTACTTATCTCCTGATGTGCCCATATTCTGTTATCCTAAGTTTTCTAACCTCACAACTGCAATTTGAATATGGGAGATTAAGCCATTCCTATTCCATTTCATAAACCTCAAAATTCTCCTGCGACCTCCTTTTTACAGTACTCAACTTCTAATATAATACATTTTACACACAGCTATGAATATCAAGATTTATCTATACTTAAGGCAGTTTGTTTACATAAAACTTATGAAAGGCACCTGTACATGCAGACCTGCAGACTGCCTGATGCCTCAGCAGTATTAGCTCAAAATGTTGTATGACAGTTACCTTACTTCTCTGTGCTACAGATATCTTGAGACACAAGCAACATACCCACAATGTCCTTAAATAACACTCACAAACAGTAATCTGTTTAAAGCATAGTGATACTAAATTACATAATTTACAAAAAAGACTACAAGTCCTAAGAGGAAAACAGCATGGCAGTAAGTAACTGTGTAACATGTATGCTATGGATTTACTGAATGTGGTTTTGAAATTATTCAAGTGCAAGCCTTAAGTAAGCTTATCAACAGATTACTGAGCTTAGAAGTATTTTCTGGTACTCCAAGAGTAGAGATGCTAATGCTAACATTATTGTGTTTGTGCACATAATAATTAGGAGCTTTGTTCTTTGATATGTTCAATATACAGGTATATCTCGGTGATATAGGCCAACTCATGCACTACCTTTCCTTCACAAACCAGATGCCATATGTCAAAAAATGCTTGGAGGAAAAAAGAAACTACAATTACAGAGATGATTAAGTCACATAGCATGTACTCCAAAAACTGACAACCATTAATAATGACAAGAGGGGGCAGGCCTCCATTAGGTGTGTATGCTGGAGTGGCGCACTGCCATACAGGTCTGGGTCTTGGCCAAGACTGCTTCATTGTTGAGACAAAAAATTTATTTATTTTAAAGAAAAAAAAGTCTCATGAAAGAAGCAAGCAAGAAGGCTGAAACTAAACGTGGTCTGAATATCAGACAGCCAGCCATTATATATCTGGTATGCTGGATAACAATCCTTTGATTGGTATAGTACACATTTTCTTTGATTAACTTAATTCTTAAAATTTACACCAGCAGAGCTTTTTTCTTTTTTATGAAAGATGTGGTGTTTTGCTTTCAGTGTTGATAGCAACATACTAATGGGAACATGGCAACCTCACTCACTTTTTATGCCACTGCACTGCCAGTGTTTTGGGTGGCTGTAAAATTTTTTTTATAGAAAATTTTGACAAGGTCAACTTGAAGTCAATATTCAATACACATACATATACAATACACTATTAACAAGTCAGATATATTGCCAATTCAATTATGATGACATTTCAAGTAATCTCTACCACCAATGATTGCCGTCACTCAACTCAAGAGTTGAGACAGATACCCACATTTGTGAAAACATACATTTTCATCACGAAGCTGTATGTACTAATCACTATATCTGCAAACTTTAGGGCAATAAGAGTCTCTTAATGTTTCATGGACCTTACTGAGCACCAGGTACCAGAACACATTATGATGACTGGCCAATGATAAGGAACAATGTTATTTTAAAGTCATTAGCATCTAATTACAGAAGAGTATAGTTTGGCCCCATCACTTTTCTTTTAGTCATTATTACCTATATACGCACCTTTGTTTTCAACAATTCTACACCACAAAGTTATGGTGGAGTGTCTAATTCAGTAATAATTCCCACCTTCAAGGGAAACTTGTACACACATTTAAGTAGTACTTGGGAGTTTGCCAATATTAACCTCACCAAAGCTCTCTAAGGCATCAGTATCACGACACTTAAAAGGGCCTACTGTAGAGCTACAATAAGGCAGTCTTCATTTCATCATCTTAACTATCTGATCAACTACTTTGATCGTCATTTACCTTAAGACAACAAACACTGGCTGCTCAAGTGTCAGCATGTAAAGCATCAAAGGCCATCTCCATCACATTATCACAGCAGTTCTTTAAAACCCACACAAACTACCACTTTTTCACATGTTTTCCTGAAGACTCCTCCACAATGTTTAGCAAGTTAGTTCTTAGAAATATGAGACAGAGATATTCAGCAATAGCTGTCTGTGGCTACCTGTAAAGCAGGATCAGTAAGAGAACCACACTCTGGACGTGCACACCAACCAGGGTGTTCCCGCCGACCTCCACTTCTCCTACGTGGCACCCGACGAGGTGAGCCTGAGGGGGCAGAAGAGTCATCGCTGGTGTCTCCAGGTATTTGGGTGGGGCGTGCAGGAATGGCTGCAGGTCCCCAGGGAATGCCAAGGTGTTCTGGGGAAGGGGCATCCCTGCTGGGGGAAGACTGACCCTGGAGTGTGACACAGGCAGGACCAGCACGCAGACCTTCCCTAATACGGAGTGGCATGCTGCGGGCAGTGAGGCTGTGTACCTGCAGGATGAAGTTAGTTAGACTTTCTCAAATGATGATGCATATTGCTGTACTCATTGAGACATCCTAACTGAATTGTTAAGTACTGGACCTAAGACAATTTACTTGATGGGCAAAGGATATACTTAGTAATAAAGATCATAATATTTCTAGGGGGGAATAACTGGGAACAAAGAATGCAAACAAAGCTGTCCTGCTTGACACACACACACACACACACACACACACACACACAAACATTAAGCAAAACAATTTTCTAAGTAATAATAATTGTAGATCTACAGCAAACTATAAAGCAAAGTGAGACAATAACTACATCTATTATAATTATCATCAATATTAATCAAAAGTGAAGATACATTTATAAAAAACTAAGTATCTTGGTCAATATTCACAAAAGGAATCTTTTAATGCAAAATCAGTAACACAGTTTGTCTGGAAAGTGAATTACAAAAACAAAACTTACAATATTTACAGTTCCAGTGTAAACTTCTTTCTACACCACTCTCCATTTTTTAAAAACAGAAGCTGCATGTGAAAAAATAAATCTGACGTAAGCAAGGCAGTTGAATGACAGCCAGTCAGCCTTGGTAGGCTGGTATGTGTGTGTGTGGAGTATACTTATATTATATCTGAATAGTTTTAGACTATGTCTTTTGTCTTAAAAGGTGAAATGGTTTATTAAATAATCTGTAATTCCAACTGTGTTGTCTGCATAAATGTATTATCTATAGATTTTGTGATCAGTCACTGCAGTCATTTTGAAGGCATGGTTGATGAAAAGAAAAGAAAAAAAAGTCATGCTAATAATTTGTCAGTCAGAATTCTTTAAAATAAATAAAAAATCCCCATAGAAATAGTGCAATTAAAGTTATTTATTTCTGTGAGCAAACAAGAAAAGCTTTATAACAAAGAAGAGTGAATAGCATTTCTATAAATGTGAAAACACAGTATGAAATTAATTTACACTTAAAAAGTGCATGGGCTGCACAAGAAACAAATGAAAAAATGAAATCTTCATAAATTAAATATAGGCTCAAAATAGATAAGAAACATATTGGTACATAATTTTCATTTGACAAGTCAGTCAAGTGTTGTTCCCAAAAAAGCAAGTAAAGTCAGATGCAACTTAGCAATAGTCCACACAGGTAAAGAAACAAGAGGACGAGTAACAGTCCAAAACAGTCAAGGCAGCACCCAATGTAAAGTCAGTCGCACCACACAAGACAAGAAAACAAAACACTTCCCGGACACCTTTGCAGTCACACCCAAACAAGAGTAGCTTCCATGGATGGCTTAGGATTTGCTAAAAGAATCATCAGTGGAAGAATCAGCTTCAGGAATCCACGAGAGCTTGAAACACCAGACAGTTTTAATGACAGTTTCTCTCCTCTTTTTCTGCATTTTAAGAAAAACAAAAGGATTCTAAATAGTTGAATTTGACAATGTATGAATTTTCAGAGAGAAACTGTCAAAAAGATAGCCAAGTGTGACCTTCAAGTGCAGTACCTCATCCTGGGCACCATGCACGAGGATCTGTAGCACTATACCCTGGGCTGGTCCCCCTCAGGCCCTGCTGGGTCCTGACTACTGGCTGACGGAGCAGTATCACTGGGTAAGTCCACACCTTCATCCTGCGACTCCTGGCTGGTCAGCTTGGTTGGAGTCTCCTCACTGGGAGACAAAGAGGAGGACGACTTTTTCCTGGGCTGAGATCTTAGAGGAGAAAATGGGGAATTGAGGGGAACAGACGCATCCTTAATTTTTTCTTTTCTTGCTATAATTTTTGTACCAATGCCACTTTTACCCGTACGAGACTCCATCATGATCAATTCCTTGAGGATCCTGGGATCTTCTTGTTCAAGCTCCTCTGCTGAGTCATCTACATCATTAACTTTCTTTGTGACATTTACCACTTTGACATGGGAGCTGTCACTTGTTTCCTTTCCTTTAATTTTGATGAAAGTATCATTCACTTCAACTGTTGTTATCATTGAATCCGGCATATCACTGGTATCTTTATCCCTTTCTTCTTTCCTAGCATCCTTAGGTACCATAGACCCATATTGCCCAACAGAAGTGAAAGGCTGTGTTTCTGTTGGTACAATAAAATGTTTGTCATTCATAGCAGTAACTTCCTCTTTGAATGGTGGTGAAGCTCTGCCATTGAGAGTAATTTTAGTTGAATAATCTGTATTAGAGTCACTTTTACCACCAACATAGATGGTGCTTGCATGGAACACATCGTTACTACTATCATCAGATGATTTTTTATCAGACAAACTAATAACTGTCTGAGAGTTCCCTGTCTCTTTGTTTACATTCCTGAAGTAGGAATGACTCAAACTTTTCTTCATAGGCATTGGTGCAGGGTTAGGCTTTGGTCTGGTGAGGCTTGAAGTTTTAGTTTGGGAAGCATGGGAAGTCTTTGAGGGGGCTTGTGTAGGATTGTGTTCAACTGCAATAATTGTCTTGTAAGGTTCTGTACTATCAGTATTGTTTTTTTTCTGAGGAAGAATGATGGGTGCAGAATGTTTCTTCTTGTCAATTGATTTTATATTAGAATAGTCTTTCAGCAAATCTCCTACACTCTTGTGTCGACGCATTGTGTTGCCTCCACTTGATGCCTGTCCATCACTGGAGGAAGACTCCTCTGACACATGCTGAACCTCCTTCTTGAGGTGCTCCTGGAATGCAGAAACATGAGCCTCATTTAAAACTATTTCAGAAGGATCTTCTCCAGAGCAATAGACAATTGTAGCAGCAACAAGTTCGTCATTCTCTTGAGATTCTAAAGGATACTCGGTCCCTTCAGAAGAATGACTAGTCACTTCTGGCACACTTTTCTTCACATGTGCAATCTTTTCATCAGCACTATTTGTCTCTTGGCTAGGTGTTGTCACTACTTCAACACAACCCTTTGTCTCCTGACTTGGTGTTGTCACTACTGTAACATTGGCCTTTGTCTCCTGACTTGGTGTTGTCACTTCCACAACACTAGGCTTTGTCTCTTGGCTGGGTGTTGTCACTCCTGCAACACTGGCCTGGACAGAGTCTTTAGATGTTGTTGAGATTGTGCTGATGTTTTCATGAGTGATTTCTTTCTTTATGGAGTCATCTGTGGTTGATGGTTCATACATTCTCTTAGGGAGTTGTGGTTTCTTACTACTTGTAATGATATTTAAATCTAGTAAGTTCTTTGAATCATTACCAATACTTGTAAGAATCTTTTCACTCTTGGCTTTCCTGAGAGTGGTAGGCAGTGATGCAGGCTCCTTTCTCTGATTTAAGAACCTCTGCTGAATGTAGTCATCATCTGCTTCCTGAATGCTGAAATTTTCCTCAGCCTTTTCATCAATTTGATGAATATCATGAAGGGACTTCTGCCTTGTATATGCTCTCAAGAAGTTAGACATGCTTCTTTTCCCTTTTGGTGCAAATGCATAACCCATAATATTTGGCGAGTTGTGCTGCTGTCTGGAGTAAGAAGGTGGAGGGCTCTGGTCCTCAGGTTGATACAGATCTGCCAGGCTTTGGGATTTTGTAAACTTTCTGATAGGAACGGAATTCTGATGACCACTAAAACTGAAATGTGGATTTTGATCCACCTTGATGATCGTGGACTGTCGCAGGGTGGCAGGTGCATCCTCTTCACTACTGGAGGGCGTCTGCAGCTGTCCCACACTGGAAGGCGTCTGCACTTGCTCCACACTTGCCAGACTTGTACTTGACAGCCGCCTGAAGTTCATATCTTTCTGGTCCGCATGGGAGGACTCACTTGAGAGGGAGTCCCGTTTTCTGCTATACACATGAACAGGGGAACTTCTGTTTGTCCTGCGGAGGGTCACCCCAAAGAAAGTCCTGGGGGCTTGTGTATCTGTGTCCTTGGAGTCAAAGTGGGATGAGTCTGTGTCAATGAGACTAGAGGTACTATAGCTGTAATTGTTACTGAGGGAGACTGGAGTTGGGGGCAAACTCATGCTGGTCACTGTCTCTGCGTCATCAGACTCCCAATTATCACTGCTGTATGTGTCAGGGTCTGGGAGAGGCGATACCTTGGTCGGAGACCTTACCTCCTTCATGACGTAGGGCTTCTCATTGCGCTTGTTGAAGTTGTTGGTGTATGTGGCTCGGTCAGTCTGGGGAACTCGTCCAATGCTGTGGATGTTCTTGCCGGAGTGGGAGTGAGAATTCTGTTTGTGGAGCAAAAATGTTAAGCAGGAAGGAGTTAAGAGATTTGATGTGTAACTTCATGAGAAGCTGCTGCATTGGTAAATCAAGCAAAAATTCCATTCACATATCCTATTAAGGTATACAAAAAATAAACTATTAATCTATCTGATTGACACCCAGCAATAACACATCATAAGTATAACAAACTCACATTTTTGCCAAGCTTGTCCAAGTTGTTCACTTTCTGGGAACCTGTATCAAACCTGGAGGCCAACTTCTTGACAGAGGGCAGAGCAGGTGAGTCTGGGGTGTGGTGGGAGCCATCACTGTCCATGACTTCTCGATCACTGTCTCCACCAACACTATCCAAAGACCTTCCCAAGTGGCTCAAGGTAGAGTGGTTAGGTGGCTGCCCATCAATGCTACTACTGCCTACTGAATTGATGCTAGTAGTGCTTTGCTGGGGCTGGTGAGCAAGAGACTGGATGTTGGAGACTTTGGTGGTGGGGCGGAGACTGTCCATGCTTGTGTGGCGAAGGAGGGGCTGCTGAGGGGCCACCTCTCTCAGGGGCACTGAGATGGTGTCTTCACTCACTGTCCTCCATAGATCATGTCGAGGTGGCACAAGGTACGCCTCTGTCCCAGATGCTCAGGTTAGTGGTAGGAACTACATGACAAGTATGTTCTGCCTATACCAAGAGAATGTGATGTCTCATATACAAATTCGTGTCTGATTTTAATAAATAAGTCAAGATCATTCCTCTGTTACCTATCTAAACTTCTTTCTTCAAGCTTTGACTGAAATCTATAAAAATTCTATGAAGTGATTAATAAAAAAAAAGTCCTTTAACAATTACTTTGGTTATGTACCTCTATGCCATTGCATACACAAACACATGTACACTTGCATGCATATACAAGCACACTCACAGAAACCTTCCCTAAGATATGACTGAACTGAAGCTTCCAAACTTCTATAAATTCTATTTAATGTCACAAGGATAATATAATAGATTTGTAATGAACACGACAAGTCGACTCAACATTTTGGCTCTTTCAACTTAATAACAAACTGAAAAACCAAAAAGAATCTTATATGGTCCTTTCCTTCCTCCTCTCACACAATGCCCCCCCCTTCCCTGCCCAGACCAACCAGAGTGTGGGTGGTGGAGGTGTTCAGTGGAGCCGTCAGACAGAGTGGAGATGCCCCGCCCCGGAGCATGTCTGGCATATATTTCCCAACGCCGCTGCTTCTCATCAATGGTCCGCTGCAGCCGGGCCACCTCCTGCTCCACACGTGCCGCCTGTCAACAGTGCAAGGGACAAAATCAGAGTCTAGTTCTCTGTGCCTTCATTTACAGCCAGTATTTTTCCACTATTGACATTGAGATTCATGAGACTTTGAATTATGTCAGGTAAAGCTCCTCATATGTATGCCACATATCACAATTTTAAACAGTTATTTGAATAATAGCTACATATATATGGAAACATTCTCATGACACTTCACAATATTCTTTGTTACTATTAGTGATAAGTCTTGTATATACAAACAAAATTGAAGGCTGTAACATGGCCCAAAAAACTAAATTGTACATATATATATATATATATATATATATATATATATATATATATATATATATATATATATATATATATATATATATATGCACTAAGTACTTCCATAAGAGGTACATTAATACACTGAATGCAGGTATTACAAGACTGAAACTAAATTATTCACACTAAACTAACAATTTATAATGATCAAAAGATAACTAAGACTACAGTGTACTTCAGGCTTTACTACCTGAATATCTTTCAGTTCGTCCTTCCAATCCACAGCCTTGCAAGAGTCCACCACCTCAAAGCTTCCCCTTCCACCTCACTCTTGCCTTGGATGTCCCTTAGGTTCTGTATCTTGCTGGTGGTACTGTTTTGGTTGCCTCCTAATGCAATCCTGATATCCTATTGGAAAAACAAACAAATCAAAAGTTCAAAAGTAGATAAAATACCATTAAGTACATTTCTGATTAGATAATTAGTTCAAAGAATAGTATATGTATTCCTCGTTACAAATCAGCTCTTTTTTTCATCAACTATGAGATAATGCTGTATAGAAGCTAAGTGCAAGAAAAAAGAAATGTCAGACAACTACAATCATGTGACACCATGACAAGAGGAATGGCACTGACACAAGAGATGATGTTAAAGGAAGGGATTATCATTATTATGAGAGAGAGAGAGAGAGAGAGAGAGAGAGAGAGAGAGAGAGAGAGAGAGAGAGAGAGAGAGAGAGAGAGAGAGAGAGATTCTAATTGCTATGTTATCATTTGGAAAAGTTCATCTTATTTCACTGCTTTTGTGTACTCACAGCTAAATTAACTGCATTATCATATTTGCAGATAAAAGTTGTGAATGCCGTATATATTCCTATGGTTGCTAGATTAGACAATACCAAAATGCAGCAGTTAATGAAGATATTTATCCATCATTAGCAGCAGACATTGAGATTAATAAATACTTCATCGTATGTGACGTTAGTTGTAGTAACATTTCACTACAATCAACATAAATGACACAGAAATGATGACAGAGAGACATATAAGACATATAAACCAACAAAAGAAAAAAAAAAGAAAAAAGGAAGCAAAGGAGTCAGTGGAGCATGAGATATGAGCAGCTTTGAGGTTATAGAGTAAAGGAACAAAAGTCTTATCAAACAAGATAAATCACAAGACTTCCTTTCCTCAAGACTGCATTCCACCATTCACTTTAACTGCTTCAATACTGGGAGACATTTCTGTACCATTAGACCATTTTATTGATATTAGCAAGGGTCAATGGAGGTCAAAAGATTAATGGACACAGTCGTCACTATTCTATAATTCCCCACATAAATTTCTGAAGCTGTATAAAATCACCAAATAATAAAGAGAATGAATATGGAAATGCATCATGGTAGTCAAGGGATTAAACCTTCCAGACTATCTTGAACAACAGAATTAAAAACATACCGTGCACAAAATATCACTGCAAATTATAGAAGTTCTTGTTTCGTTACTTTTGGTGCAGAGTGTTTCAGAGCCCATTGTTATATCTTTCATCACCTTTCTGTCATCCCATCAACAAACTGTGTACATGCATATGACACCACCAAAAACTGTTATTATTGTATTACTATGTCTGGTACACTTCCAAGGATTCATTCTTAGATTTTTTGTCACCCTTTGTGTATACAGGTTGTAAGCTTGTGTTATCTTATCATGATGCTATCTAATATGTGTAATCTCATGTCCACTTCCCTGATGCATACCATAACTGGCAACTTTCCTATTTGATTTAGGCCTTCCTGGTCATTACCAATCAAGAATCAAATAACCAAAACATCACAAAGTCTTCCAAATCATCAACTCATCCAACTTTTAAAATCTCACTCATTTCAGTAGATGTAATGAAAGTAATGACAATACTTCACCAGCCTGGCAGGTGACTTATCTGATATGTTTTCAACTGTCTCTGCAATCTTTTCCAGGAATGAGGTGAAGTGGGAAGCTCAGAGTGGAGGGGGCACAGATAGCAGCTCGGGAGGAAAGGATGTGAGGAAAGAGGAACTTAAGTGGAGAGTTGAGAGAGAGAGAGAGAGAGAGAGAGAGAGAGAGAGAGAGAGAGAGAGAGAGAGAGAGAGAGAGAGAGAGAGAGAGAGAATTGAAGTTATGTGAAAGAAAGAAGTGTAACAAACTAAATACAGGAAAATAAGCAGGAATAGAACTATTATGACTGAAAAGTCAAGGAAAAGGCATGTGTTCTTAAAACATTCATTTTGCCTACTTTGAGAATACTATTTACTACAATGGAAGTTAGTAAAATGAACTGAACTGATAAAGACTATGAAAAAAACCAGTTGAGGGGAAAAGACTGTAAAGATGCAGAGTAAAACAAGGGTTGGAATAATGATAAAATTGCACAGGATGGACGTCAGAGGAAGATGTGAAGGATAAAAACAACTGGATGAGACTTGTACATGGCACCAATCTGACACTCCGGAGAAACAGCAAAAGGAGATGTTAGTGAAGTGATATATGAGCTGTAGACATAGATACAGGAAGGAAATGTGAGAAGCTATGAGCAAAGGTATCTGGTGGGAGAAAGGCATGAGGAAGAAATTATGAGTAAATGTATCTAGAGGAGCCTAACTCACTTCCTTCATTAACCCCTTGAGTACCATGATGCCTTTCCATATTCATTCTGCTTACTATTTGGTGATTTTATATAGCTTCAGAAAATTATGTCAGGATTAAAATAGTGAAGACTGGCCAATAATCTTCTGACGTCCATAGATCCCTCCTAATGTAAATGAAATGGTCTAATCATACATAAATCTCAAGGTAAAAAGGTGTCCCAGTGTTGAAGGGGTGAAAAGGAAGTCTAAGAACACTTGCTGAAGAACAGGTTATCAACTTCAGCACTTCTCACAGATAAGAAGACAGACCAGTAATCTCTCAGCCCATGGGAATATAAAAATCATGACAGTCTCAGTATTTGATTTACAGCTGGTATAATAAATGCATTATAAGTTAAATCCTGATATATAAAGAATGTACACAATCCATAACAATATTATATACGTTGCTAAAAATGATTAGTTGACTATGATTTATATGATAGTTTACTTTACAACCTGAAGTAAACACAACATACAGCTGAATACACTGTTCAAACCTGCAGCAGCACCTTATCCTGAACAGACTTGCTGCTCTAATACACCCATTCATCACTCTCCTGACATGTTTATCAAGCTGCATACCAGATTGACACCTACTGTGAAGGTATCCATGCCAATGCACCTCCGCCAAATGAACACACACACACACACACTGAAATTTAATGCTAAGAAATGTCATGTGATGGAAATAGGTAAAAGTAATGAAAGACCCACGTGGGAATACAAAATGGGAGGAGAGATTTTAATAACGAGGAAGGAAGAGAAAGACCTAGGAGTGGTTATACAAGACACCCTGATCCCAGAAGGACACATAAATGGGATATTTACTCAACATATAAGACACTAACAAATATCATGGTGGCACTTTATTACATGGATTCGAGTATATGAAAAAAAAAAAAAAAAAAAAAAAAAAAACATAACCACCATGATAAGACCCAGACTTAAATATGCAGCAGTAGTGTGGTCTGCACATTTACAAAAGGTTATCAAGAAATTAGAAAGAAAAATTAAAGGACAACTACAAAGATGGTGCCAGAGATGAAGGACCTTACTTATGAAGAAAGAATGGGACTACCAAATTTGAAAAATAGATGGAGAGAGATCTAATAATGATATATAAGATAGTAAACCATATGGAAAAGATTACAGACAAGACCTGGTATCACTGATGGAAGATGGAGATAGAAAGACAAGAGGACACCCTAAGATCATGAAAAGTTAATGTTTGAGGAACATTAAAAAGTTTAGTTTTCCACATAGAACGGTGGACATCTGGAACAGATCGAGCAAAGAGATTGTAATAGCAGAAAGTGTGCATAAATTTAAGGAAAAGCTGGATAAAAGTAGATATGGAGACAGGACACTAGGAATCCCCCTCGAACCCTGTAATATACAACTAGGTAAACAAACAAACAAACACAAACACACACACACACACACACATACACACACACACACTAACTGATAACCATCAGAAAAGATTGAGAAGTTTTGAAAAAGGTTTCTGACTTATGGATCTACGTCACCAATTTACTACCAGCAATGGCATTACAAGAAAATTAAATATAACATTTAAAATAATAATACTTGTGGTTTGAAATCAAATGATTCAGCTGTCCAAAATGGAGAATAAAATCAAACCACTTCTTATAAGTAGTGCTGCATCAACTTTTGTTAATAATGATATACTAGCAACCAAGTTTCAGGCACAAAATGCAAGGGATTGATTTATTTGGTTAGTAATACAAAGCATAACCATATAGAGTTAGATTTATTATTCCACATAGTTAACTAGTACAGACATGCTGACTACTAGGCCATGTGTCATGCTAGGGCAACCATATTACAATGGTGATAAAAATTAAATACAAAATTTACATTAGTACAAGGCTAAGACTACATCCACAAAAACAATGTGAAGGCCAGAGGAGACTATAAAGTTACCATGGAATATCCTTTCTTTAATAACAGGCAAGCTGAAGTCTAAAATCTTGATAGCAAGCATAAGGGTGTGGCCACATTGCATGCAATTTGCTAGGAGGATAAAGGCTAGTGGGATGTCTAGCAGGTTAAAGGCCAAAATAAACACATATCTGACAGACATGCATAATAGGTTCCCTCCAAGCTTACCTGCTATCCTTGCCACTATGTAAACTCAGATGTTGATTAAAACAGCTCAATAGGTTGTGAGACGCCAGGTGACCTGCACTTACACTAGTAGAAAGCATGAGCAGTATGAAAGGATCAGACTATCCTATAGGTTAGCATAGATAACTCAGTATGAAAGGATTAGACTATCCTATAGGTTAGCATAGATAACTCTAAGTTATACATGCAAGCTTGACAATACATGTTGTTGAATTCATCACTGGTAAAGTCATGAATCCAGCAAGATATGTTAACATCCAGATCATCTAATTTTAGAAACACATTCTTAAAAGCAATTTTCTTGAGAATTTTTAAAGTGACAATGATTGCACTGATAGATGTGATCATGATCAGCACATATACTGTGCAATGACTATTGCATAGTGAGTTTCCATCTTTTGATGAGGACACAGCCTTGCTCACCTCTACCCACTAAGCATCCCCCTATCCTCTCAACAAATCACGCACAGTGTCGCTGCAACCTAAGTGGAATCATAGGTAAAGAATGCCTTGGCAATGAGTAGCACACTTTTCAGACACTAAAATTATGGTTTAAGATTACATATTTTGTGGAAGGTGGTTAAGGAAACATGGGCTGGTAAAGGAACATTTTCTTCCTGACTAGTTTCACCCATTGGAATTTTCGGAGGATTCCTGTGAAGAAGCCCCATGAATGATACTAGTCAGGAAGAAAATGTTTATTAGCCTATTTCCTTCACCACCTTCCAAAATGAATCATAACGTTCTCACATTACATATTTTGTTCACCGCAGAAGAATAATGTGCTCATCAAAGGTACGAGGTCTCTTAATACTGTAGGAAAAAAATGTGAAGAGAAATTAGGGAATGAACAGTCCTACCCCTCCCCCCCTCTCTCTCATATGCTTAATAACTCAAGTTATGCCTTCAACACCCATATTAAGAATAACTAATTTATATGATTTCATAATGCTGTGGATGGAAAAGTTACTAAGCTACACTATATGCAATGCATTCAATTGTCAATATGACTGCATGTGTATTATCTACGATCATCTGTTGCTCACTCAGCAAGTTCAACAGCTCATAGAGACTGATCTTTGGGTAAGACCGAGACCACTCTCACAACATACATTGAGACAACGAGGTTGCAATTACAATCCCTTGGTTTACATCTCATACCTACTTGCTGGTAGGAGAACAGAGGTTACACACTAACAAGCTTGCCCATTTCTTTTGCCATAACCAGGACTCAAACCCAGTATTCTCAGTTGTGGACCAAGTGTTCTAACCACTACACTATCCTGTGTGTGTGTGCATGCACTTGTGTAATATTGCTTTTCAACATTTCTTATCTTCTTACTTACTCAAGCCTCACTTATCACCATTACTTTGGGACACTGGTTCCCTAATCATTATACACATCTTTGCCACACACAGTACCAAAATCTGAAGCTGTCATTATTTCTCTGGAGGTATAGTTCAGCATATTACACTATGAACAAATTACTAATACCCTATAAAAACCACTACTGCTGCTGCACTCTTTTTTTTCTCCCTCTCACCGCTCTACCCTTTTAATGAAGATAACAATAACCACTGTGCACCTCAAACAAAGCTCTCTATCAACACAGCTCACCTGATAGTGTGACACCTTCCAACCTTGGCTATTTCTGGACAACTAGGGAACACAAACTTCACAGCCTGCCACCATGAGGACTGAGCTTCCACTGCCTGTTCTACCCTGGGCTGCACCAAAGATCAGACCACCCACTCTGATCTAGTGTTATCTCTCCTTATCAGTAGTTGACTAAAAAGGCCATTGGGAGGGCAAGGGAGCCAAGAGGCCTGCACATTTTTATCACTCATGGTATGCTCTCACAGTGATAAGTTATCATGAGACCAGAACTCATATCCTGCCAGTTAGATTCACTAAGGAGGTAAACGAAAGTGATGGTGGAATGAAAAACCAAGGTGTGGGTGAAGAAAACTGAAAATTGTCACTACATAGCACAGGTATGTGATAGGATGAAAAAAGGATGACAGCATTAAAAAAATTAGGCATACGTTAATGATCTTTGAGTCTTTAGTATTACTGAAAGATGATCATGGTAAAATTTGTCAAGGAATCCTCTATGAAAACTCCTTCATTCCTCTCACATCATAATCCGTATCTTAAACTGCTGTCTGGTATGCTGCTTTGTTCTTCTTCCTAACATTAAAAGAGGTTTCTTGCTCTCACTTTGTCCCTACATTTATACTGAGCATCTTACTGAAACAATGTCTTCACTTGTTATCTGTGCATGTCAATATCATTTCAGAATATGCCACCTTCCTCTTTTTTACAGCTCTGCACTTGAATCCTATAGCCAGTCTCTTTATCTTCATGTCATATACTTCAGTGCGATCATGAATTTCCACTCTTCTCATACCTACAGCCTTCCTCAAGGTCATTCCCAGCACTAAGATTTTTGACACACATCCATTACACATTGTTCACGTTTCACAACAGTGCACATCTAAGGGCAACTTGTCATATATTTCTTACTAATAAAAATATGAATACTTCAAAACACTGTCTTATATAAATGGATACTGAATCTCAAACCACACAAGTCACTTTATCTGATATCACTTTTGTCGCTTTTGATACTAACGCTTTTGTTTTTTCAAAAGTTTAGCCACCAACAATCACATAAAGACACTAAGCGCAAACAACACTGGTCTCTTTTAGACAAAATATTACACAAACTGACTAAGCACATTTGTTTAAAATGTAAACACTGTGTAATATCTTCCTGAAGCTGTCACTGAGAAAATCAAAGCCTAGCTCCACCAGGAAGTAGTAACTTTCATCCATAGTCTCACGTCTGATAAGGAAGCATTTCGTAACTCCCTTGTCAGATAATTTTCTTATGCAATTTAGTCATTCACAGCAACACTACTTTTCATTTAAACTACAAGCATTTCAAAGTTTTGTAAACAATTACAGCATGACATATTTACTAACAAAATCATACAATTCTTTAGTTATAGAGAAAAGGAATTCAGAAGTATTTTTTTTTTTCCAAATGAATACTTAATTTTGGCATGAGCAAAATAAAACTTTAAATAAATAACACCTTCTCAAAACATCATGTTTCTTTTATGCTTAAAGCTACCCCAAGCCTTAAGGGAAGACTTTCTCTTTGAGAGTCTGAGGGAACCACCAATGTCAGACAAGCTTTCAAAAACTTCCTCTGTCACCTGGGGCTTTGGAAGTTTCAGGCTTCCCTCCCGGCTGAAAGAGGAGAGGTAGGGGAGAGACTCATAGGAGCTGTAGTAGTCTGATAAAGGCTCTACAGATTGTAAGACAGCCCTATTGGAATGAGTTTCTACACTATCACCTCCCTGCACTCTGTCCTCATCCTCAAAGAGAGGATTAAGACTGAATTCCCGGGTAGTCTTCCATGATCTGAATGACAGACGGGCCAAATTGTGGTGGATGAAGTTACCCTCCAACTCTCTTATGCCTGGTGATTCAGGGAAGAGAGGAGTCACTAGGCTGGAGACAGGAGATGACGTGGTGGAGGAAGAAGAAATACTAACTGATTGTCTGGTCTTTTCATAAAGAGAGTTATGTGAGTCAGGTTGAGTGACTGGAGTAGCAGTGGATAATATGCCTTCTTGCTTAAGCCCTCTGTTTGGTCCCAAAGTCACTTGTGAGCTTGGCAATGATACTCTGCTTTTGTCAAGCCTGTCTATGATGGAGATATGCAGCTTACCTGGCTCAGCTGATAAAGTCTTCCTGCCTTTGGATCTGCTTACTGTTCTACTTGTGTTATCAGAAACATGGAATGCACTGCAATTTGAAGGAGGAGACAATACAGGGGATGGATGGTGTAAAGTGGGGTCACAATCATGAGTGGGGGATTGATATGAAAAAGGTACCTTTAAAGCCTGAATTCCATCAACAGACATGCAAGGTGCTGCAACATGCATCTGGGGAAGAGTGTGGCATACCTGGCCATTTCTTGTGACCTGCTGTGAGGTGTTGGGTGGTGTGTGGCATCCATTGGTCAGAGGTTGTGGCTTGGGGGTCTGGTAGTTCTCCTGACCATGTTTTTGGTGGTTAACAAAGTTACTCCTGCTCCGTGCAGCAGCAGTGCCATTAGTGCTGCCTGCCACATAGTAGTCCCGGCTGTATCTGTTGAGGTCTGCCCTGCATGGTAAGCCGTCCTGCAGGCTCGGATCCAGGTCAACCTCACTGCCCCCAGAAAAATCTCTGTGAAATTATAAGTGACAAATGATGGAGATTTCTCATGTACACTCAAACCTCTTCAGATGCACTCATTATGCTAAACATGAAATTAATATAAATGTTTGCTGATTAGCAATGTATATAAATCTACATATACTATTAAGAATTAGAAGTTAGACAACAATCAAGGCACGAAATCTAATCTCCAACAAGCCTCCTACTAATCAAATGAATATCCAGGAAACAATAACACACACACAGTGAACAACATATGTACAGAAAAGAGTACCAATGCCAAGCACTAAGACCAACAAAGAAAAGCAAAACATCCACTCTGTATTATTGTGAAAATAAGACTTCACCCAAACATCAGTCACACTAACAAATTGGCTGTACATCACTTTGAACCTTCCATCACCACTGCACACCCAGAGCAAAACACTCACACAGAGGAAGATCGGGTGTAGATGGCGTGGTCAGGGGGGCGGGAGTGTGACAGGCGGTGTGCTAGGCGCTCTGGGGAGTAGGGGTTGTTGGGGAGTGGCACTGCAGCCTCCCACTTGCGGTGCTCACGCTCAGCTATGGTTCCTGGCAAGGAAGTGGCATTCATTAATGATATGGGGTAAAAAATGGTGATTAGTACACTTTAGTAATTACAAAATCCAAATCCCTTAATTATCTGTGACACTGACAAGAATGTTACACTTGAGGCAGCAGCATTTCAAAGCACAATTTAATGAGGTGAGGGATTAATGGTATTCACTCCAGCAGGTAAGAGTTTCAAGTCAGTAAGCTTAGTCTATATGGGTTCTGATAGCACCTCAATCCATCATATTACATAACTTCCCTGGCATCTCTTGGCTGCTGCTGCCACTTCTTCCTAGATATCAGGTAGATTTCCAAAGCCTGAGGCACTATATGAAAACAACCTTATCAGTTAACCCTATCCAGTAAGTTTTATCAGAGAATTACTTCCTGTTAACCCAACTGTCTCACACAAGAATTACTTTATTCAGTCAAGATTTACTGTAGCTGGAGTAACAAACCACCTTCCAACCTAGTTCTGGGAACAGTATTATCTATTTTTACAACAGATAAATACAATTAATTTAATATGATTACATACCAACCCACAACCCTCCACTCAACATTATATTTGCATACAGCAAGATGGCGCACAGTATGCAAGATAGAGACAACCCACACGACCCTACTTTTGAAATAATTGTGTTTAAAGTTTATCACTGATTACTAATATGAAAATGGTCAAAATGTATTACAATTAAGCATTAATGAAAGGTCTACGGTAGTCCTGTCATGCCATGGGAGATACGGCCACGAATTCTATTCACCCTACTCCTCAGTTTTATAAAGAGTGTACGGTACAAGAGGTATTATGTTGAAAAATTATGTCTTAGGTTCACTCTCATCCTTTATACTGGCTTGAGACATTTAAGTTCATTATGTTCCTAACAATGCCCTTCACAGATTTAACAACCCAATAAATCTCCATGCAACCCAATAATAAGGGTTGACTGGGGATTTATTCTCCATCCTTCCACCTGTGAAAAAGGTTGGTGGTCACAATAGTGATAGAATATGCTGTGACACTTAATGACAGGCACTACCTAGTAGTCTTCTCATCACGCCAGATATCCACATTAGCGTCAGGTTGAGGCAACAACCTGTTGTTATAAACAACACAAAAGTGCTGAGGATCAGAAGAGTAGCATGTGTGGTGAAGGCAGAGGCACTGGTATGATGCATCACATGTGGTGGGAGAATGACAACAATAACACACCATGCCGGGCTGTGATTGGCCAAGCGCATGGGGCACAGCTAAATGCTCTGTTTTCATTGGGCCATGCATGTCTGAGCATGGTGTGGGGCTTGTCCCTCTCTTGCATACAGGAGAGAGAGAGAGTGTTTGATCCACACTATGGCACAAATCAAGTTACTTTGTGCTTTAGTTTAACCACAAGAATGGTCAGATTTTCTCTGCCTGACCGTTTAACATGATAATTATACTCTTTCACAAAAATTAAAGCCTTTAACTCTAAGCCTCCACATATGAGGGTTATTCCCCTCTCATATACCATGCCTCAAATGTCATTTTCCATGCATTATTGTGTCTCTCTCTTCTCGTAATGTGGCAGTGTAGGACTAGTTATTTATTGCATCTTCAATTAATAACTTATTAACATCAACCCCACTTTTCTAGGCTTGCAACATGTAGCTATATTACTAAATATTAGTATTATAATTCATTGAAGTAGCTTTTCTACCATCTACAAACATGCATATAAAAATCTTAAAATTTCTTATTTTTCATAATCTGTAGTGATACCATACTCCCAAACCTTTCAATACCATTCCACATATTTTATACAAGACTTCACTTACCTGTCTCTTTACACGTATAAACATTAGCATTTGCAAGAGCTCTAGTCCAGCACAGCCCAGCCTCATGCTTTGGAGAGTTGTGATGGCAAATATATCCCCACAAGTATAAATACATAGTGATATAATTCTGTTATCATGTGCCCTTAAAATAGGACAAATTTCTAATAACCTTAAAAATACAGAAGAGCAGAGCATGACATTCCTCTTTCAATTCTATGATCTGTGACTGGCATTACCTGTGACTGACTGAGGTGCACCAGATGGGGAGGCAGAGGATGGAGAATCCCGAAGGCAGCCTTCATGCTTCTGGAGGCAGGGGTCCTCAAGGGAGCTAGAGGCATGCAGCTGGTTAGGAGGGAGGGAGGAAGGAAGGGCTGGGGGGTTAGTCTGGGAGGTCTGATGTGTTGAGGATGTAGAGTGGAGGTAATCAGTGGGTCTCATCAAGGTTAGTTCCTTCCCATCCTCATTATTATCAGTATCAGAGGAGGAGGAGGTATGGTCATCATGGCTTGAGGGATAGTAGTCCAGGTCCAGACTAGCACCATGTACAGGAGCAGAGGGAAAGCTTTCACCAACACAAGCAGCAAGGTCACTGGTTTCCTCAGCAATAGCGGAAAAATTATGCAGATGCTTATTGGATCCCTGGCCTGAATGCCTGACTGAGACTGCTGCAGCTCCAACACCACTACCACCACCACCAACATCACCGGCTATTGCATCTAATTCCTCATGCACACTAGCTTCTGAAGCACTGGCAGTATTAGACAGCAGGAGCAGTGGGCTTCTCTGGGTCTCCTCAAGAGTAGTATCATGCAACTCTTCCAAGGCCCCACTGAGGTCCTCAGGCTTCCCTGAAGCAGTACCTGGCTTGGTGGGCACCTGCTGAATGTCTTCCTGCTCTCTACCACCACGTTTTGCATCTGAGGATGTGGTTAATGAGTCCTCAAGCTGGAGGTGAGATGGTGTGATTAATGCAGCAGTGGAAGGTGTGCGGGCTGTGTTGTCAGAGAGGTGAGGACCAGGGTGGGATGTCTTCTGGGTGAGCTTGCTGCCTGACCTCCCCTTGAGCTGAGGGAAATACCACATCAAGTTAGTTGCCTCAGGTAGTTCACCATCAACCTCCTTGCTTAGAAAATGTTATGTCAATGCTTTGAAAGGTTAATGTCTTTTTTTTTATTAATAATCAAGCTTTTACACACATTTAGTGATCTATTACTCTACTAACGAATAAACCACATATATTAGGCATATGTTAAAGGCATATTATATCTATAATTAGAAACACTACAATTAATATAGCATTTTATAAAGTTAAACTTCTCACATATCAAGCAATCCATAAATGTGACTATTTCTACCAAAGATTATTGATGCATATACTAAAAACTTGCCATACACACATGCAATTATATTTGTAATAAAACATCAGTATCACATATTGGTGGAATATGGGCATGCCAAACAAAATTAAGCTTGGAACATAAACACAACTCTAAAAATCGAGTATTAAAAAATCATATAGTATATATATATATATATATATATATATATATATATATATATATATATATATATATATATATATATATATATATATTTTATATTTCAATTGTGTTGACTCTCCAATTTTTCTTTCCACCATATACTGCAAGCATATTCAAGGACATTTATGAAAACAGCCAATATCATATTATTTCAAATTAATATTCTGTATTGCTATCACACTCTGTTGGTGGCAGCCCTGAGGTTTTACCCTTTCTGCTCCTTCCTGTTTTTAAATGTAGCTACAATGATACACAACTTTATTAGAATAATTATCACTTATATTTAACATAATGGAACATCACTCACATTAACAACCCACATACAAGAGACCTTTAAGCAAAGGAGAGTCAACTAGTTCAAAGTAACTGAAAAAAAATAATAAAAATTGTGCTTGAATATTGATGAATGAGCTGTGAGAGAATGGGAAGCACAGTAAAGAGAAACAGAGTACTGGAGATGTTACTGGTGCTTCTCTCAGGGCTGAAGGAGAAGAGGAGTCGAGTCGTCCACACGCACTCGTCCCCAGCAGCAAAAGAGGTAGCGCTGCAGGAGCTTTGTGCAAGAGCCAGGAGTCCCTTCACCCCTCTGGGTCATGGGTGGGAGGGCTGTCAGTTACTAACCCTAATGTATCTTAATCCCACCTACAGACATGGTTTGTCCTCTATTTCTACAACCTTTAAAATCTGGCTGGACATCTCAATTAACTTTTTCCAGCCTCTCCATTTCTTATTACATGAACTTTTTCGTAATTCCAAATATGCATGTTGCCAGACAAATCAATCCTTCTACTTAGTGACTAAGTAGAAGGACTCCACGTTAGTAAAGGCATTTTCACTCAAATCTGCAAATTCTGTTTCCCATTCTATAAATGTAGGTAGATCAGTTGTACGGATCACTACACCACACCATCTTCATATTGCATCAACACAAACATGTGGGAATGCAATGCTGCTTGCACATTTACTTTTGTGCTAAGCTCATGATCAAACATTGCTTCTCAACAATGGTTCACTCTGCTCTTCAGGTTACTGTTGTGTATACATTCACTCTTTAAATCAGTAAATGTAATAACACTATCTTGTAAATATTTCAATTTTTTCAGTTATTAGCAAGGGTAATTTAGTCATGTTACTAAGGCACGTTATAGTTTAACAGGCTGCAGCACATGTCTGCATCAAACAGATTCACATGAATCAGTAGCATTGGCATGACAGGTTGGTAAGACTGTACTATAGTCCATTTTCTAATAAGTAAAACACATGATTAGTAAATGTACATTCCTGAGCCTCACAGGGGCCTCAGCAGCTATTTCAAATATCTATAGTAAGACTGACCTGTTGGTTGTTCTGGGACTTCTGTTGCCTGGAAGAACGGGAGGCATCTTGGCAGGGAAGTGGGGTGCCCTCTGGGAATACCTTCACTTGGCACCTGCAAGTAGCTGAGGCAAGTGTGTTGTTGGCAGTGGCAGTGACCTCTCCTGCATCGACCAGAGCGCAGTCACTGAGACGCAAGGTCCATGTCCCATACTGGTCACTCTCTGTAAAAGAGATAAAACATAGAACACTAAATAAGGAATTAAAAAACTACTCTCATCATATAAATTAATTACACATTACATTTATTTTACAAAAATCAAAATTAATGTTGATTATGTTATCATAAGATGTTTTGAGTTTCTCTTGCTGAGTGGCAGCTAATCAGCTACACACCTATGGCCAAGCGCGAGGAAGGCTGCAGCTGCTGTGTGCCTCGGGAGAAGGTGACCCTGGGCTCTGGGTGGCCCTGGACCTGGCATTGGAGGGTTAGCTCCCCACACTCCTCCACAGCAGCATTTGTAAGGCCCTTGGTGAAGGTTGGTTGCTTTGCTGGCCGGGCACTGGCTGTTGGAGAGAAGAGGATGTGGTGCATGGTTTGAATACAACCTTATTATAAGGGATTCAATGTTGTATTGAAAATTAACAAAGCAAACTTTCAGTCTCTATATGATGTTACTTTCTCTATTAAGCAAAATGTAAAGGTAATCTATCATGAAGTATAAAAACACATAAACATAATGCTTCAGAACGGTGGATGACAACCTTTGTAATGCACCCTGCAAAAGGCCCACACACAGTGTGAGGCTGTGTAAGCAGCAGCAGCATACACTCCTGCAGCAGCTGGAGTCATATTGTACATGTGGAGGTGGTGGGTGGGTCCTCGTCGCCAGGCCCACACCTCCTGCCCACCTGACTGTACTAGTGACCCATTGTGGTACCAGGTCAGTCCTGTGAGGCCAAGACAACTCACAATAGAACACCAAGATGAGGCTCATAGATAAAAACGTCAAAGCAACACAAGATACATTATCACCTTTATGTAATTACCCTGAATATCCAAATACGAGAAAGTAAGTAATCTATGGCAGAGCAACATACACAAATTGGTCAGTGCCAATACTGATAATAGAAACTGATGAGAGTCAGAAAGGATGCTTATGAAAAAAACACTATTATAGTAGTAATTCAAAGACCAATTCACTTGATTTCAGCTTGATATAATTTATACAAAAGTGATGTGAAGCAACACACTGAGTATCTCTACATAACACTTGCCAACTAAGAAAAATAAAGTGGATGAACAGTGATACATCCTGTTAAGAAAACAAATGGAGAATGCATGCATTAAGGACCTTAAGATTTTGTATCTATACAAGCCTTCACTTAAGAAAGTTGCCCTCTCTGCCTCACCCATGGGCCTCTTGGTGTTGAGGACGCAGGACAGCCTGAGGGTGCGCCCCTGAAGCACAACGCAGTCCTGGGGTGTCTCCACAAACCACACTGTTTCACTACTACTCTTTGCCTCACTTGGCAGTGGCACATTGAGAGGTGGACTCAGGATGGTGAGGTCCTCCATTGGGGACAAGAAAGGCTTGCCTGGGGATTTGTCTGAGGCCTTGGAGGATGGTGTGGTGGCTAAGGATAGTTTCCTGGATGATGAAATTTCATGAAATATTGAGATAAACTGAAGAAGTTTGCAATATACCTACATCACTTACAGGACCAAGTAAATAAATTAAATATCTTTTACTGCCACAAAGTTTTTGTATATGTTGAAATGAAGGTTCAGTTTGCAGCCATTAGATGATGGTTGTAAGATTATTCAACCGAGTAGCAATACTGGAGTGATGAACTAAAGGATAATAACTACTTCTGTTGAGCAATTGTATGATTCTAGCTTGATAAAGTTGTATCTCAAGATGAAAAACTTGTTTCCAAACTGACTTTTAAAGTGATTAAGTAAATAGACTTGGTAATCAAATTTTTTGTTCCAAGTCAACAGGATGCTTTGAAAGATATAAATTCATGGATAGGTATGAGAAATGAATAAAAAGACTGACAAGTGACTCAAGATTGCAGCTATCTCATGTTCTTAATACATAGATACTCCAGGCAAGATGAGCTACATGAACTCACAAGCAGCACAACACTCAAACCAACAATCTCACCTTGGCTTGGGCACTGGCCGCTCATTGTCCGACACCGATTCAGAGTCTCGAGGTGTCCCTCTTGCTGGCCTTCCATTGTGGTACTCCCTGGATGGCTCCATAGGATGTCGGGTGTGCTGCAGGAGGGAGTGGGGCCGGGAGGGCTTGCTGTAGGAGGGGGAGTGTGGCGGTGGGGTTCTCCTTGCAGCCATCCTGCTTGCTGCACTGTAGTCCACTGTGTATTCTTGGTCCTGCTGCCCAAACTCAGCTACAATTTCTCCTGAGGGTGATGTAGCAGCCACAGTGAGGAATTAAGAAATGTTATAAAGTAATATGAAAGACAAATCATTAGTCTGACTTTTAGTCAATAGTGAGTATCTACCACACTTATTCCCACTATGAAATCCTTAGACCAAGAATCTATCAAAAGTAAAGATATACAGACTGTCACCAGATCAAGACTTAATGATTGAGAAAACACAAATGACAACATCACTGAAAGACTCAAGTTAGTCAATCTGATGAAGACAACATTTTGCACATCATCTTGGCCTAGATGACTATCAGTAAAATACTCCACAATGAGGAATGTGAATAAAACTTCCAGGTAAACATTCTCTGCAAAGCCTTAAGTATGTGTCAGCTCACCTGCCAGCAAGGACAGTTCCCGTGAAGCAGCATTGGGGGAACCTGAGTACAGACCCTCCCCCTCCCCATCGCTGTCACTCCATGGCTCACTGCTGCACACTGACCTCTGCTCTGATAGCTCTGACAGCTCATCCACATCTCTGCAACACCAGTAGTGAAGGAATAAATATATTCAAATTAGAAAGCAGATAAATACTATTTAACCACATTACAATCCAGCTTATTAAGACTCCTTCACTATTCAAAAAGTGTATACAATTTCATTATTCTGACTGATTACACTCTTTCAAGCTCTTTCTGATATTGCTCCACTCTCGGAAAAAAAATAAAAAATTTAATTGGATTTCAAAATTCTCTTAAACCAATACTTCTACCTGTCTAGCATGAGAAAAGACATGTGTTTCTCACATCACAAGCAGACAAGGCTGACCTGTTCCCCACTGTAGCAGTGACATGAGCCTCAGGGTTGGGGATGAGCATGGTAATGGGATCAGAGTTTTTGCCCCCCGCCAGACGTTGCCGGCGGAAGAGCCAATTCTCCTCCCACGAATCCGCCTCAACCACCATGTCGCTGGGACTGACCGTGCAGCACTCAGTGTCAGAACAAGAGTCTGTGCACGGGAAGGTAAGGAAATGAATGTGTGGTGAATAAAGCAAAGTGATGGTGTGTTAAGTGAAGGGTAGCAGTCATGGCATGTTATAGTCAGTGTAGGCAAAATCCTGAAAAACACAATCATACGGCAAAAACATAAAGCCAAGAAAGACAAAAAAAGAGTGAAAGTATGAGGAACAAAAATATTATACATTATGATATAACTCACAAGGTAGTGATGATTCATTAGGGATATTTAAGGGAGAAAGAATGGTTTTGTAGCTGTTTACAACAATACATTGAACATTAATTATAGCCCTTTACAGGTCTACTTCTCACCATTTAAATAATTTTTAGCAACATTTTAATCTGTTGGATATTGACAAAAAGCCTACCTAAGCAGGGAAGCTTTGCTCCTTGGTTAGGTTACAAAATATTAGTTCAGTTAGTTATTTTATTGGGAGTAAGCACAAATCCTAGACAGGGGCGCAGCCTTGACAATTTCTCTCAGGGATACTAATCTTACCTAGACTATGATATATGGGAGAAAGGGAACATGACGGGGATGGGCAGGCATGGGCGGGACACAAGACACTGAGACACACCTTGTATAATATCCCGCCCCAGCTCGGGGAAGGACACCCGCCTGGAGGTGACCTGGGTGGGGTCCGGCAAGGCGACGGGCAGGCAGGAGACAAGAGGGTCCTGCGTCACGGAATGCTGCGTCACCTTCTTGTGGCGCCGCGTCCTCCTGCGATCCTCCAGGGACCCACGGGAGCCGCGCCACGACCCTGAGTCACTGGCATCACCCTCGTCCTCGTCCTCGTCCTCGTCAGTCACGTGGTGGGTGGTGACTTCCTCCACGTGCTCCTCGATCTACACAACATGCATACGAACACACACGTAATGAAGCAAGCTTTATCCCATTGCTAGTTATGAGTCAAGGCCTTGTGATCACTTTGGCTTCACTTGGTCCATAGGTTTTCTGATATAATGATTTCCCACTAAAACCCTCCAAGGAAGCTTAAGAGAAAATCTGTAATTTCCTTTATATTTACCTGATTCATGTTTCACTACACGTCTCAATGCTCCGAAACAGGAAGACAGCTCCGCCAATCCACATCATGATACAGGAAATACAGTTTTACTGCCCCACAATGCCTCCCACTGCCGGACCACATCACCCAGACGTTACTAGATCACCACGCTACTTAGTATCACAGCAATGGATCATTAATTGTAGCTGTGATGCCACGGGTTCACGATCTGCCGTCCCATCTACCATGTTGGTTTGGCTTTGGCTGAGTCATTGGCGTGTGTAGTCAATTGATAAATTGGTATAACACTTTCTGGCATTGTGTCTGATTTATTGTTGGGTTATTCCTTCATTTTTGTATTAAATTTGCTGGGTATATGTATCTATTTCAAGAATATATTATTACTGGTATTATTTAGGGAATATTAAAACTATAGACTCCCAACCTTCGCTTCATTCATTATCTAGGCGCCAATTATGAGTGTATCAACGTATAAGTGAAGGAACGTATTCTCAAAAGGTATCGCTCTTTTATCCCAACTACTTTCTACAGGATCTAGTGAAGTTGTTGGGGCTCTGAAGTCCGTTTACATAGTTTTAGATGTATTTTATCTAGTATTCTGTAGCATTAAGGAGAGAGAGAGAGAGAGAGAGAGAGAGAGAGAGAGAGAGAGAGAGAGAGAGAGAGAGAGAGAAACTTTTCAAAATCCAAGTAATAATCTTTAACCCCTTCAGTACTAAAACACATTTTTATCTTGAGATTACTGTACGATTAGAGTCATTAGACCATTCTATTGACATTAGAAAGAGTCTGTGGAGGACAAAAGGTTAATGGCCACAGTCTTCACTCTTTTAATCTCCCACTGAAGTTTTTGAAGCTGTATAAAATCACCAGATAGTAAGCAGAAGGAATATGAAAACGCGTCATGGTATTTAATGGGTAAAAGCTTTTGAAATTGGTTCTTATGAGAGTCCATACAGTTTCAGAACTAATAAGGACTTCTATAATACAATCATTATATACAGCGGCTAGTCGATTCGGGAAAATTTAGAACAAAATTTTAGAAGTGTGAAAGTGGCTCGGGAAAAAAAAAATAAATAAAATAAAAATAGATAAATAAATAGAATACATAAATACAGAAATGAAATGATAAAAACTTCTAAGTGAAAATTAAACATAATAACACATTTAAATACCCGATCATTTTCTCGTTTTCTTATTTGGTAATGCTCTTGCTTATCACACAAATTCAAATACGCATATCCTACCATACAATCAAACCATATCGTAAATGAATGGGCAGTGTATGGCTCACACCTCACGCCCCTCACCCCCTATCACACTCAACCCGTCAGCCTCACCTTGAACTGCAGAGGCGCGTCGTGGGCGGTGTAGGCGGGGCCCCAGCACTCGTCCGTCACCACGCCTTGGTCTGGACTGGCGGTGGGTGGGCGGTGGGCCGGGGTGTGGCGGGCTGGGGGCGTTAGTGATCTCTCCTCGCTACCCTCTGACCCAGCTTCGCTCTTGTGACGTCCTCGCCGGCTCTCCTTCGCCCCTCCTGAAAGTGAAAACACGGGAGAGAATATTATTTTATTTTATTCATAATACATACACCCAAAGAATGAAAGAATAATAGATAAATAACAAATAGAACCCAGTATGACAATGAACAGGACTATTTTTAACCCCTTCATTACTGGGACGCATTTTCACCACGAGTTTTGAATATGATTAGACGATTTTATTGACATTAGGAAGGGTCTATGAGGTCAGAAGATTAATGGCCACAGTCTTCAACATCGTAATCTTCACATGAGTTTCTGAAGCTGCATAAAATCGCCAAATGGTAAGCAGAAGCACAGCACTGAAGTGGTTAAGAGGGATAAGTAATGGAAAATGGGGTATGGTGAAGTAGTGGTGAGGTGAGGTGTAGCGTGCTGGTCCCTTACCTGACATGCCACTGTCCGTGTCCGTGCTGGCAACATCGTGACTCACTTCTATGGTCACTTCGTCAGGCCGCTTCCCTTCACACGACTCCAGCACCTGCAACACACGCACATGCAGTCAAACACGCACACGTAGTCAGACATGCATAGACACAGACACTCACATAGTTAGCCCCCTCACTCACACACAACACACACACACACACACACACACACACACACACACACACACACACACACACACACACACACACACACACACACACACACACACACACAAATATTATACGTAATATTAAAGGAAACATGATGATTTGGATATAAAAAAAACAACATTACAAACATAATTCCAATACAAGTATATAAATGCACACTCAGTTCTCTCTCTCTCTCTCTCTCTCTCTCTCTCTCTCTCTCTTTCTGGAAAAAGTGAAGTCGGCATTCCCTGCCCCATCACGTGAATCACAGGCGGCGTGGGAGGCGACGGCAGGGAGGCTGAAATGACAAAGCTAATTGTTGGAAGAAAGGAAACCTGCTTGTAAAACTTTGCGTGCTAAATGACACTGTGTCCATCTCGTCCATCTCACTTACTCACTCTCTCTCTCTCTCTCTCTCTCTCTCTCTCTCTCTCTCTCTCTCTCTCTCTCTCTCTCTCTCTCTCTCTCTCTCTCTCTCTCTCTCTCTCTCTCTCTGTCGTGTAACATCTTCCAGGAAATAAAGTCACGCGGTGGTTTATAAAATTGAGCCTTGTCAGAATTCACACACTTAATTTTTCCCACCGTCACGTCACACCACCTCTCAATTCTCTCTCCCTCCCTCTCTCTCTCTCTCTCTCTCTCTCTCTCTCTCTCTCTCTCTCTCTCTCTCTCTCTCTCTCTCTCTCTCTCTCTCTCTCTCTCTCTCTCTCTCTCTTTCTGGAAAACGTCTTTACGCAACGGGGAAATTTCAGGTAAATGTTCCGACTTTATTAGTTTTCCTAATGCTGGCGAGATGAAAAATAAAAAAAAGTTCATCTGCATTTTCATTTAGTTTCTTTTTAACTTCACTAACTTTGTCACGAAAATTTGTACGTGGAATTCATGTTTATTTATTCGTTTATTTCTTCAATCTCAAGCACAAGGAAAGGAAGAGAAAGAACAGAAAAATCAGGAAAGGACAAAAGAAGAGAAAGATGAGAAAGGCAAGACTTGAGACGAAAGGAACGAAAAGAAAAATGAAGATAGAAAAAAACGATGGGAGTTTTTTCTTTCAACCATACAGACACGATAAGAGAAGAAAGAAAAGAACGATAAGAGGGAAAGAAGAAAAGATAAGGAGGCCAAGACTATAGACCCGAAAGGAAAGAGAGGCAGAAAGAGGATATAAATAGAAAGAAGTTGCTTCAAACTATAGACACAAGGAAAGAGGAGAAAAAATATAGAAAAAAGAGGGAAAAGGATGAGGACAAAACTGAAGAGAAATAAAACTAGGAAAATATAGAAAGTAAGAGATTTTAATCATAACCACGAGGAAAGACAAGAAAAAACAGCAACAAAAAAGGACGGAAAGGCAGTTAAAGAGAAGGAAGATAGATATAAAGAGAAAGAAAACGAGAGGGAGGGAGAACAGATAAAGAAGTAAGAGCTATAGAAAGTAAGGTACAAGTTCTTGATATTACGATGGGCGTCATGTATCACTACAAATATAACAACTATCTTTACCTTCATTTGCGATCAGTTACAGACACGCGGGAAGGAAGCAATGTTATGGAGGTGGAGGTGTAATGTAGAAAAAAATAAATGACTTTCAAATGACGTCTGGAGAATCATATTACATCAGAGGATAAAGGAGAAGGAGGAGGGAGAGAAGGAGGAGGAGGATGAAGAGGAGGAGGAAGAGGAGGAGGAGGAGGAGGAGGAGGAGGAGGAGGAGGAGGAGGAGGAGGAGGAGGAGAGGAGGAGGAAGAGAAGGAAGGAGAAGAAGAGGAGGAAGGAGAGGAGGAGGAGGAGGAAGGGGAGAAGGAGGAGGAGGAGGAAGGGATGATGATGATGATGATGATGATGATGATGATGATGATGATGATGATGATGATGATGATGATGATGATGATGAGGAGGAGGAGGAGGAGGAGGAGGAGGAGGAGGAGGAGGAGGAGGAGAATGTCTTGAAGTCACACCACTGGAAAGAACAGAAAGGTAGGAGAAGGCGAAGGAAAACACTAAAGATAAGGAGAAAGAGGAGGAAGATGATGAAAATAGCTAGTTATTATTACCGTCATTATCATCATTATTATCACTATCATTATCAGGAAGGACACCAAGCACCAATGGAAACTCAGTAATCAATCCAGTCCTTCAGTACACCACCAACACTGTGACGTCATAGTGTTATCATAAATTATCCCATAGGTAATACAAAGGAGGCGTTATTAACTATGTATAGCTAGATCTCTCTCTCTCTCTCTCTCTCTCTCTCTCTCTCTCTGAAATTCCAGACCGTTTATTTGTAGATTCTTTTGCTTTAAATTAGAACTATACTCTTTTTTTAATTTTTGCTATTCATTTTTACTCAGTTGGTATTTTTTTTGTGTAGTTTTATAAATCAGCGCCATATGACCTTAGTTGTTGAGGCGCCAGGCAAATCAATATTTAATCACTCTCTCTCTCTCTCTCTCTCTCTCTCTCTCTCTCTCTCTGATGAACAGCTGGGAAGGCTTATAACAGTCAGGCCACGTAAAAATACACCAGACATTCACATTACGAAACCAAGCGTCTCTCTCATAGCAAACCACTAAATACACACGAATAAACAAGAAAGATATGTAGAGAGAATTTAACCTTACCCACACCTTCCCTATTCCTTCCCTATGTAAGCAGAATCACCATCACCACCACCACCGCCGCCGCCGCCACAACAATCACCACCACCACAGCCGCCTAACACACTGCCATGGCTAAAGTGTTCCCAGGTGAGCTGCATATGATGGGTTTCCTTCCTCTTCCTCCCCGCCGCCCCCTGACCCCTGCTGTGCTCTCCGGTAAGGATCATTAAGGGGCGTTTCTCACTCGTCTCCCCATCTATCCCCCCCATCCCTCCCTCCAGTGACACACATCCATACATGCTCCAGTACTTGTGTCACTCGGTCACTGGAATTGTTGATCTTTCCTGGAGTGGTGAGTGGTGGTGAGTGGTGTCTGTCTGTCTGTCTGTCTGTCTGTCTGTCTGTCTGCCTGTCTGTCTGTCTCTATATCACTGTCCGTATCTTCATAATGTGGTACCGGTTTCATATGTGTGTATATATATATATATATATATATATATATATATATATATATATATATATATATATATATATATATATATATATATATATATACACACACACAGAGAGAGAGAGAGAGAGAGAGAGAGAGAGAGAGAGAGAGAGAGAGAGAGAGAGAGAGAGAGAGAGAGAGAGAGAGAGAGAGAACAAGATAAGTGACAACGAGACTCTTTAGTTAGGTAAGACACTTCTCCCTTGACACACCTGGCTTCTCTCTCTCTCTCTCTCTCTCTCTCTCTCTCTCTCTCTCTCTCTCTCTCTCTCATTGCAACTGAACACCTAACGAAATCAAATGAAATAAAACGAAGCAATATAGTGAAGAAAAAGACAAAGTGAAAGATAAATAAAGAAATTAAATAAATGAAAGTCAAGTCCAGTGTAAAGAAGTAAGAAGTAACTGGTAATGAATAAAGGATATGAAGAGAAACTACTGATAATCTTAGGGATAATGTCACCAAGAAAATAATGGAGGGACATTTACTTTCTCTATCTATCTATCTATCTATCTATCTATCTATTTGTCTATACGTATATCTATCTATCTCTCTGACATGACTCGGGAATAACAATAAACCACCTGTAACTTCCAAGATCAAGGTCAAGATTACTCATACCACTCCCTTCAGTACTGAGACGTATTTTTAACCTTAAGTTTTGGGGTGTGATTAGATGATTTTATTTACATTAGGAAGGATCTATGAAGGTCAGAAGATTAATGGCCTTTACTATTTCGATCCCCACACAAGTTTCTGAAGCTGTATAAAATCACCGAATACTAAGCAAAATGAATATGAAAGCTCGACATGGTACTGAAGGGGTTAAGACAGTGCGGGAGTTCCTGGAGAGACTGTGGTGTACTGGATGTAAAGACTAATGATGTGGTGGATTCTCTTCTACTTGTTCTCTTTGCTTTTCCCAGAGTAATATTCAGAAAATCTTGCATATAATTTCCTCATCGGACTAATAAAAACTAAGTTATCAAATTAAAACCAAAAACGAAAAAAAAACACTACAATTCTCAGTTTTTTTTTTTATCATTGGAAATGTGAGTACGTAGAAAGAACGACTAAAGGACAGACAAACGGTAAGCTAATTGTACCTTCAAGATCAAGACCAAGATCGCCCCCTACCTTGTTCAGTATTGCCGTGGCCAGGATGTCCTCGTACGTGTGGGAATTGAAATCTTCCACGGGGGTTTCTGGAGACATCGCCGGGTCGTAACTCTCCATCTGCGTGTTACGGGAAGGGGGTGGGATGAGGAGAGAGGGAGACGGAGATGTGGAGAGAGGGAAAGGGACAGAAAAGGGAAGGAAGATGAGATGAACAGAGGGAGGAAGAGGAAAAGGGAAAAGAGAAAGAGGAGGAAGAGAAAAGGGATAGAAGCAGAAGTAGGAAGAGAGAAAGAGGAGGGGAGATGGAAGAAGAGGAGAGTGAGGAGGAAGTGGCAGAGAAAGGGAGAGGGGAGAGAGGACCGGAGAGGAAGGGTAGGATAGAAGGGGGAAGGGGGGAAGGGGAAAGGGAAACAAGGAACAGGTTTTAAAATAATGGTAGTGAGTGGAGTTAATTATTATTATCATATTGGTAATTCCCCGGTTCCTTACAGCCTCTCTCTCTCTCTCTCTCTCTCTCTCTCTCTCTCTCTCTCTCTCTCTCTCTCTCTCTCTCTCTCTCTCTCTCTCTCTCTCTCTCTCTCTCCTGCTTTACTCCATCCATTCTTTATTTTATGTTCCTCCTCCTCCTCTTACTACTCATTTTCCTCTCACTCTCCATTCCCAAGGGCACATATAGAGTAAATTCTGATTCCTAATTTCAAGAGGCCTCTTCTTCTGAGGCGTGATTCTATCCCTAGAGATCGGGGGATGTGTATATACTTACGTCCAGCATGCAGCGCTTCACGCATTACCAAATTTGAGTGTGGCTGTCATGAAATGATGCTGGTTAAAATTTGCAGTCGTTTTAATAACTACTATATCTTCTCTGTATATAGAAATCCCGATCTTGATGATTCTATTTATGACTGTTTGCTAAATTCTATGGCATCTATTCAAGAATCAGACCCTAAAGCTTCCTTTGTTTTTGTTGGTGATGTTAATGCACATCATCAGGATTGGTTGAACTCCGTTTCTCAAACAAATCAACATGGTCGGGCTGCTCTAGATTTTAGTAACCTCACCGGTTGTGAGCAGATCGTTCATAGCCCAACTCACGTCTCGGGTAATTGCCTTGATCTTCTTTTACAGACGCCCCTCTGCAGTAACTTTGCAGGTCGTCCCTCCCCTTGGTAGCACAGACCACTCTGGCTTGTCTTTCAATATTCAAACTTCATTTCCTATTCCGGACGAGCCAATATCGCGGAAAGTATTTCTAAAGTCACGAGCCAATTGGACTGGTGTCATTGCCGATTTTAACAACATTGTATGGCGGGAAATTTTACATTCTGATAGTCCAATTGATTCCCTTAACAGTGTTTTACTTAACATTAGTGAAAGAAGAATTCCTTCTAAAATAATTCGAAGTCGTCGCAAGGACAGTGCCTGGTTTAATGATGACTGCAGGCGTGCTCAGCGTGGAAAACAGGTTGCTTATTGTGAATGGTCCCGACTGCGTTCACCTGAATCATGGGAAAATTACGTTCGTCTGCGTTTATTTGCCCAACGTACATATTCTAGCGCACAGGATGAGTACAATGAACACCTTAAAAATGTTCTGATTGGCACCTCCCAACCACACTCATGGTGGTCAGCTTTAAAGCAATCACTCTTTGGTGTGGACTCAAGTTTACCTCCTCTGTCATGTACTGACGGTTCAATCTGCCATAATTCTAAGGACAAAGCCAATCTTTTAGCTTCCGTTTTAACTCGAAACAAAGTGATGAAGAGTTTGATCTGCCGTCTTGTCCCCAGGACATTAAATTACACTCCATTGCCTTTAAGTCCTCCGAAATCTTAAGATATCTTAATGAGTTAGACTCATTCGGGGGTTGTGATCCTTTGGGTTTTCTGCCTCTTTTTTACAAAAAGATTGCTTCTCCTCTCGCTCCAAAATTGGCAGTTATTTTTAGAGCTCTTTTTCGTAAGGGTTCTTTTCCGGTATGCTGGCGTACTGCAAATGTTACCCCTATTCCAAAGGGATCTTCATCCTCCATTCACCCCGGTGACTATAGACCCATTTCCATAACCCCGGTGTTATCTAAGATTTTTGAGCGCCTGCTGGCCAAGCGTCTCAATCGTTTTTTAGATATTAATAATTTGTTGCCATCTAGTCAGTTTGGTTTTAGAAAAGGTCTCAGTACTTCTGATGCTCTCGTTTGCATAACGCACGACATGCAAGCTGCCCTTGATGCTGGTCATGAATCTAGAGTAATTTCACTTGATTTTAGTTCTGCATTTGATCGTGTTAATCATAGAGCCCTTTTATCGAAAGTTAGATCTCATGTAAAGTTGGTTTGTTACGCAAATGTAGGCGGATATATTCCTCTGATGATATTGTAAGAAATTGCTTTTACTCTTTCATACTGCCTCATTTTGAATATTGTCACTCTGTGTGGATCTCTGCAGCAGAGTCTCACTTAAAGCTTTTAGATAGAGCATTCAACCAGATTAAATTTCTTCTTCCTAATCTTGAGATTAATCTTCGGCATCGTCGTTTGGTTGGATCATTGTCCTATTTCTTCAAAATCATGTCTAATTCCAACCACCCGTTGCATTGTCATTTGCCTGCCCCTTCACTACCAGCACGTGCTACAAGACAATCCTTGATCATGAATGACCGTTCCTTGTCTGTGAATCGATGTAATACTTCACAATTTTCCCGGTGTTTTATCCCAGTATCTGCTAGACTCTGGAATACAATTCCCAACGAGATTGTTAATTCTAGTAACATTGAAGCATTTAAAAAACGTGTGAATACCTTTCTTCTCTCTGAACTCACTACCTCTTAGATCTCTACCAATCTTCCTATTCTGTTGTTCATTCCTGTTACTTCCTTTCACTTATCGGTGAGGTGCCGCCCACTGGGCCTTTGGGTTTATGCAGTTATGCTTTCCAGTGGGTCGCCTTCATTGACCTCATAATAATAATAATAAAAATAATAATGCCTCCTCTTCCTTCACCTTCTCCTCCTCCTCCTCCTCCTCCCACCCTTCCTCCTCCTCCTTCTCCTCCTCCTCCTCCTCCTCCTCCACCTCCTCCTCCTCCTCCTCCTCCTCCTCCTTCTCCTCCTCCTCCTCTTCTTTCTCCTCTCACGATTGCTATCCACTAACCGATCTTAATTTCAACTCATATCCTTTCACCTTCTATTCTATTATATGAACTCCTCCTCCTCCTCCTCCTCCTCCTCCTCCCGTTCCTCCTCCACATCCTCATTCTTTTTTTGCTTATCCTCTTCATTCTACTTATTTTCATTGTCCTCCTTCTCCTCTTCCTTATTCTACTCTCCTTCTCCTCATCCCCCTCCTACTCCTTGTCCATGTCCTCCTCCTCTTTCTCCTCCTCCTCCTCATTCTTCTTCTTTTCATTCTCCTTCTTCCTCTCCTCCTCTCCTCCTCCCCCCTCCTACTCCTTGTCCTTGTCCTTTTTCTTCTTTTTCTCCTCCTCCTCCTTCTCATTCTTCTTTTCAATCTCATTCTCATTTTCATTCTCCTTCTTACTGTCCTCCTACTTCTCCTCCTCTCCTTCTCCTCCTCCGTTTCTTTTTTTTTTCTTCTTCTCTTTCTCCTCTTCCTCCTCTTCTTTCCCCCACCCCCCTTCCTCCTCACCTGGCGCGGCAGAATCATGGCGTCGCGGAGAACCTGAGTGACACGGTCGGTCAAGTGGGTGTGGCGTGTTGTGGGCAGGTCTTCTGGGGGCAGCGGCTGGTCTGTGGGGGGTGAGGGAAGGAGGGCAGTGAGCAGGGGTTAGTAATATTTGTTTGTTGTTGTTGTTGTTGTTGTTGTTGTTGTTGTTGGCAGTGGTGGTGTGGTGTTGTTTCAAGGTTAATTTTCTTATTTTTCTATATTTTATTTCCTGTTTCTCTTTTTTTTCTTTTATATTTTCCTGTTCTTCCTCCTCCTCCTCCTCTTCCTCCTCCTCTTGTTTTTCATCTTCCTCCCCGTTTTCCTCATCTTGATTCTTTTTAATTCATTATAGTCATGAGTTTACAACAACAACAAACAAGAAGAATGATAGATATGAAGATGATGAAGATAATGATGATGATGATGATGATGATGATGATGATGATAATGATGATGAATAAGAATAGTAAGATAAGCATGCATAACAACATATTATCAACATTACTACTACTACTACTACCACTACTACTACTACTACTACTACTACTACTACTACTACTACTACTACTACTACTACTACTACTACTACTACACTGCTACTACTACTACTACTACTACTACTACTACTACTACTACTACTACTGCCTACCACACTGCCACCACCACCACTACTACTACTGCCACCACCACCACCACTACTACTACTACTACTACTACTACTACTACTACTACTACTACTACTACTACTACTACTACTACTACTACTACTACTACTACTACTACTACTACTACTACTACTACTACTACTACTACTACTACTACTACTTCTCACATTCTTAGACCAGCTTTAACATTCCTTAATCAAAACAAATGAACTTCAACTACTCACTTTAAATGCCACTGCACATCCAGGCAACAAAAAAACGTGCTTGTCATACCTGTCCAGCCTCCATCCATACACACACACACACACACACACACACACACACACACACACACACACATTCCTGTTCTCTGTCTACTTTGAATTCTATCTGTTCTTCATACGTGGTCTTTTATATCATGTACTTGTTCTTTTATTTTTTACAGATACAGACAGACAGACAGACAGACAGATAGAAAACTCATTCCCAACACACGTCTTTTTATCATAGTTTTTTTTTTTTTTTCGCTGTTCAGCTTCCGCCCATTAGTGGTGCAGGCAATTTTATTTATAGTGGTACCCATATTAGGGCGCATATCACCCCCGAAGCTCATCTTGGGTGTAACCACCTAGAACCTGGGCATCATGGTGACATGTAGGTAACTTTAAACCACTCGACAAATGGCAAAGTGTTTAAGGCTGTACGTGGTGGGATTCGAACCTACGCGTGGACGTCTGCCCGATCCCACGCTGACCACCTTATCCACTACGCCACCGCCTCCCTTAAAGAAACAAGCAAATTTCAATCTCAATCTCTCTCTCTCTCTCTCTCTCTCTCTCTCTCTCTCTCTCTCTCTCTCTCTCTCTCTCTCTCTCTCTCATGCTTCCTGATGAACACTTATTAGATTCTCACAAACCTAGCAACTTTTTAGATCTCTTCCCCTTCCACCCCTCTGCCTCGACCCCTCGACCTAGTTCATCCTGTCTGACTCGTCCACCTTGATCGCCACCGTTAAAAAAGTAATGCCTGCCTCGTTCATCCTGTCGTGCCTGATTCGGTTGCTCTTATACACCTCTCTCCCAGTACAGCTCCGGGCAGTACACTTGTTTAGCCTTGTTCATCCTGTCCATTATATAAACACCCCTGTGGCAATGGTGTAACCTAGTTCGTTGGTTCACATTGGCATAGCGTAGATCATACTGTGACATAGTTTTAGCCGGTTAAGCCAGTTTATCTAGTTTATCCAGTTGGAGAGTTAAACTTAGTTCCATACGTCCCTGGTTGTGGCTTATATAACGTAATGTCACTCAGCGCCAAGGTCTACTGGGCAAAAACGACGTAGTAGGCATGGTAATGAGTGTTAAGTAGCGGTGTGGTGATAGTCTGGCCTATTCCCTCAAGTACTCCATCACTTAACGTTATCATATATAGTTCACTTCTCTTTTCATTTCTTTTAGTCTTTATTATTTCGAAGTCTGTCTTTCTTTCTCAATTACCATCATTCATTTGCCTATTTATTTATTCTCCTTTAAAAGGCAAGTCGCGAGTCGTCACTTTGTAATCCTGTAACTCCACAACTAATCCAGACTCAAGCCAGCCCAGTGGGTGTGTGTTCCTTGCCACACTCCTTGTATGTTGGCTTTCCAGTCTATGCATCCTCTCGTGACAGTCTATTTGTCTCTCTTGGCTCTCTACCTTGTTGTTTGTTTATCCTTTGTAGTGTCTTTCTGCCTACCTTATTTCTGTTTGTCTATCTAACGTTTTGTCTATCTGTACCTTATTTCTGTTTGGTTACCTTATGTCTATCTACCTGTCTGTTTTTTGTCTATGTTGCGTTTGTTTGTCTTTTTACCTCAATTGTGTCTGTCTCTGCATATCTATGATAGCATATATCCCCTTTTTTTTTTTTTACGATTTGTGAGTCTTATGGTTTGAAACTGGTAAACATTTTTGTTCTCTTTTTATAGCTATTATTTTTCTTAACCGGATCTTGATATGTAAGCGCATTCAGGTTTATGTTTCCAAATGTGCATATCATTATTACATTACACAAGCTTTAAGAAACGAATCCCAACATTTGATATAATTTAATGTTTTCACTGCGATACAAAACAATTTAAAGACAGAATCTTTATAAGCATCTACGATAAGAGAATACTGACTGAAAGAATAGAATTTGCAGTTTTTACACAGTTTGAAGATTGGAGGCGGGGTGTAGAGAAGTAAAGATGTCTCAGAGTGATAAGTAATAGAGGAAAGATGTACCAAATAGCGGCCTGAGAGTTGAGTAGACATGTAAGGTTCTCTCAACATTCTATTGAAAATTAAAAGGAAGGGTTGCCACGATTCAACAAGTCTACGGGTGATAAGTCCCAAATTCCATATAGACTAATAAGAAATATTGCATATTTTCATTCATCGACGCCCAAGAGATTCATTTTATCTCTCTTATTTTATTTTATCTATCTTTTACCACATTCCCCTAAGGATAAGGAAAATTAATCCCATATTTCACCAAGGCAACTGAGAAGAATTTAAGGATCGTCCTGATTTTTCTTGCCTCTCTTCATTAAGTCTACGGGGAAGCCTTGTCACATTTCACTATGTCTATGGAAATGGCACTTCAATTTTCAATACATGTCTAAACAGAACAAGTCCAAAATTTCACTAAAAGTTGTGTATTGCTGCGTAGCATTAGTGGGGATATGCATGAAGTACTTGCCATTTATGCTGTTCATTGTATCCTTGTATTACTAATTCATCCTATTTCATCCTGCCTCACTGCTTTATTCTTGTCCATCCTTTTCCAGTTTCAAGCCTTGTTCATCTTTTCCATACTGTTTAGACAATTCAATCTATTCCACTCTTCTACTTCTTCATTTGCTTTTCTATTTTTTTTACTTCTTTACTTTTTTCTGTTCTATTTCTTCATCTTCATTGACATCATCATTGTTCATTTCCTTTGTACAGCTTAACTTAAGTTCATCATATTTCATTACCTTTACCATCTTAGACCATCCTATCCAATTATTCTAGCCTATTTCATCCTGTCACATTGTTTCAGCTTAGTGTATATTATCCTATTATTTAGCCAAATTCATCCTATTTCAATGCTTAACCCTCATTCTATCATATTACATCTATGCTGGAATTCGCCACATTGTCTTATATTCTCTCTCTCTCTCTCTCTCTCTCTCTCTCTCTCTCTCTCTCTCTCTCTCTCTCTGTGGGACACTTACTAAGAATGGACATCTGCAGGGAGTAGGACAGCTTGGCAATGGTGGTGCTGAGGGCAGCGTGGTGTGTGCTGAACAGCCGCCGCTCTGTAACATGCAATGCTGCGTGCTATTATATGCTGCCATCATGCACTAAACACTTACGGACTACTAATGCTGCTGCCAATCTACTACGGGATACATGCTGACGGTGGTGGTGATGTTAATGATGGTGATGGTGGTGATGATATTCATAGATGCTAACAACAATAGTGCTAATATTAATGATGATAATAATAATAATAATAATAATAATAATAATAATAATAATAATAATAATAATAATAATAATAATAATAATAATAATAATAATAATAATAATAATAATAATAATGATAATGAGAGAGAGAGAGAGAGAGAGAGAGAGAGAGAGAGAGAGAGAGAGAGAGAGAGAGAGAGAGAGAGAGAGAGAGAGAGAGAGAGAGAGAGAGAGAGAGAGAGAGAGAAAGGAAAAAAACAAAACTATTAGTAACACAACTGGTAGAATAAAGACAAAAACAATATCAACAAAAACAAAATAAAAGAACAACGAAAACAACGAAAAAACAGTAAAGCGAAAACATTGGGCAGGGCAACAAAAGAGCATCGTGTAGCCAGCCAGACATCGTTGCCACACCACGGAGACACCCTCATCGTACCGCTGGAATGCATTAACCTACGTAAATCAATAACAAATTTCTGTCAGGGGTGAGTAAAGGTACGTGTGTTAGTATAGCAACAGTGCTGACAGGTTGGCAACACTGCGAGTAACACTAAATAACATAGCCTATATTTAACACTGAGCCATGCAAATATACTATAAAACAGCCATGCGTAAATGGAAGTCTTGGATACTACAGTTATTTCTCCGTGGAAGGTTAGGTATTTATTTATTTATGCTGCATCATACGTCAGGCAAACTTAGAGGCGTCTTGCAAAAAAAGGGAAAAAGTATCGTACTCCAGTAAACTCAAAGCGTGCTCTCCTAAAGTATCATTTTTAAATCCTCCCAACATTCATTAACCTGTCATTCACCTGTTCACCGTGCATCACACCCTTGGCAAGCTTTCACGGGTCGAACACAAACAGGAAAAAGTATCGTACAGTGGTAAACAAAACATAAAAAAAAAAAAAAAGAAACATGCTCATCCAACATGCATTACCTTACTCCTCTGACGCATTTTTTTTCTTGACATACATCCACTTTAAATCATACGCCAGGCAACCCTTCAGATATCCAATGCAACAGGAAAAAGCGTCGTACTACAATAATTTCCATAAGCTAATCTTTTCAAGTAATTTTGAAACGCTTTGTTCTTTTTGTAATTACTTTCAAGGGCCACAGAGATGAATAATTCTATCCTGATTCTCTTTCCACCTATGTTATTAAACAACCATTAAAATCACGAAATCACCCTTGAAATTTCCTAACAACTCCCACTGCAGGTTATCATAGAAGCGAAATCTTGGTCAAACTGTCACTACCATCATAAAAACACCCATGAAAACCACCAATACCTTCCACTACACCCGCTGAGCAATACAAAACCCATAACAAACAATCATTAATCCTAAAACCACCCTTGAAAACTCCCACCAACTCCCACAAGAACCTGTTAATAGTATTAAAGAAATGACACCCAGACACTTGAGAACCTGATCCTCCCTAACATCTATTTGATTAACTCCAGCGAGGGGGCCCAGAGGCAGTTCTCACGGCGCCACCTGGGGAGTTGGCGGAAATAGAGAATTATCAGGCGTACAGTGTTGGCGGCGGAACTTGAAACCCCCCAGTAGGACGAGAAAAAGCCAAGCAAAAAGAGGGAAAGGCAGCCGAGTGAGACGGTACCAAGGTGACGGGAACCATATCAGAGAGAGAGAGAGAGAGAGAGAGAGAGAGAGAGAGAGAGAGAGAGAGAGAGAGAGAGAGAGAGAGAGAGAGATTAAAGGTCAGCGCATAAGCCATTTGAAAAAATAATCTAGAGACGAAAAGAAAACGAAAACAGAAAGAGAAAAAGAACAAAGAAAATAAGGATAAAAGGAGGAAGAAGAGGTGGAGGGCAATGATAAGAAGTAAGAAGAGGAAGAGAAGCGTGGGTGAGGAGGGGTGGAGGAAAGAGAAGGATGGAAACCAAGTTGGGGAAGAGGAAAAAAGGAAGTAAAGGAGTGAATGAAGAAAGAATAAGAACAAAATGATAAGAGTAAGAAAGAGCAATGAGAATATGAAACAGGAAAAAGTGGATAAAGGATGCTGGAGGCGGAGGAGGAAGAGGAGGAGGAAGAGGAGGAGGAGGATTACATAGAATTACCAAGGATTACAAAGAACAATAAAGCTACTGGTTCTTCCTAGAAAAAGGGAGAAGAAAAGAAGAAAAAAATAATAATAATAATAATAATAATAATAATAATAATAATAATAATAATAATAATAATAATAATAATAATAATAATAATAATAAGAAGAAGAAGAAGAAAAGAAAAGAAAAGAAAAGAAGAAAAAGAAAAGAAGAAAAAGAAAAGAAAAGAATAATAATAATAATAATAATAATAATAATAATAATAATAATAATAATAATAATAATAATAATAATAATAATAATAAGAAGAAGAAGAAGAGAACACAAGAAAAGGAAAAAGGAGGGAAAAAAGCTGAGAAAATGTTTAAGTCAAAGGAAGAGGAAGAGAAGGACAAGAGAAAAGAAGGTGAAAAAATGAGAGTGGAAAACCGAAGAGGAGGAGGAAGAGGAAAAGCAGGAGGAGGAGGAGGAGGAGGAGGAGGAGGAGGAGGAGGAGGAGGAGGAAAGCGCGCAAGGCCACACACCTCATCACCGCCACAATTAGACAGACAAAACCCTCCACCCACGACACTTCTCCGCCCAACGCCCTGACACGCCCACGCCCACCCCTAATCTCTCTCTCTCGCTCTCTCTCTCTCTCTCTCTCTCTCTCTCTCTCTCTCTCACCACCCTCACCATGGCAGTAGCAGTAGTAGTTAAGAAGCAGCTCCCACTTGGCCTGCTCAGATATCTTGCTAATATCCTCGGGGGCAGCTTGGAAAGAAAATGGTTCAGTTTACTTACCTGCCTGCTTAACCGCTCTCCCCCTTCAGTACCAGGACGCGTTTCCATATTCCTTCTGATAACTATTTGGTGATTTTACACAGCCTCAGGAATTCATGTAGGGGATTAAAATAGTGAAGACTGTGACCATTAATCTTCTGACCTCCATACACCCTTGCTAATGTCAATAAAATGATCTTATCGTACACAAAACTCCAGTTAGAAATGCGTCCCAGTACTGAAGGGGTTAACAGTCACGCCTACCTATCCATTTACTATCCGAATCTAACGTAACCATTTATTCACTTACTTTGAAGCAATATTGACAGAGTGGGAAGCATGGTAGTATATAAAAGTGATTTATTGTTGAGAAAATGCTTAGTTTTTGTTTATCTACAGCTTTAATAGACACGCCTACCTATCCTTTTATTACTTACCAATCTAACCCAACGCATTTACTTATTCATTTACTCTGAAGCAATATTGACTAAATGATAAGTATGGTATATAAAGGCGAGTTATTTTTGAGAGAATAAAGAGCTTTTACTTATTTACATCTTTAATAACCTAACCTAACGTAACTACTTATTCACTTTCTTTGAAGCAATATTGACAGAGTGATAAGCATGGTAGTGTATAAGAGTGAGTTATTGTTGAGAAAATGAAGAGTTTTTACTTATCTACATCTCTGATAGACACGCCTACCCATCCATTTACCACTTAATTACTCATCTAAACTGCCATAACCACTTATTCACTCACATTCAAGCAATACTGACAAAATGATAAGCGTAGTAGTGTAAAAAATTGAGTTAATGTTAATAAGATTGAAAAAAAAAACAAGGAATTTATGACTCAAGTTCATATTTGATTCGTATTTACTGAATTGTTCACTAATTTACAGTCGATATTGGGAAATCATGTTACGTTGTAGTGTATGAAAAGTTTGTAAAGGTTGATGAGACTTTAAAAGGATAAGGAAAACAAGGGAAATTTACGTCCATGTTTGTCTATTACTAATTTATTTGCTTACTAACTTAGTATGATACCGAGGAAATGATACTCCATGTAGTGCATGTTGAAAGGTAAATGTTAAAAAGGTTGAAAAGAAAATGAAAAGCACAGGAGATTCAAGACCAATACCAGTCCATTCTTTACTTATTTCCTCATTTACTCAGTCACTTACTTACTTCGTACTTACTGTCGATACTGAACAAATTAATACTACGGTAGTGAATAAGAATTGGGTAAATGGTAGAATTAAACAAATGAGAGATTACACAAAGAATTTACGACTAAACTTCATATTTACCCACTACTTACATAATTACTTACACACTTACCATTGGTGCTGAAAAACCGATAAATGATGCTTAAAACGTAGTCGAATATTGATAAAAGTTGAGAAAGGAACAGAAGAACACAAGGACTTAACAACGTGGCTCCATATTTGTCCACGTCTCAATTAGAGTCAATGCCAAGTGAAAAATGATACGGTAAAAAGATTAACGTAAGATTGAATTGGTTCTGCTTTTTTTTCCCCTCTCCCTTCCTTCTTGGGAGACGCAATTACCAGGCTCTTTTTCTTTTTTCCCTTTTTCTTTGGCTGAATTTGCCCTTGGCCTTGGTCTTCCTCATTTGTACATAAAGGAAAAATAATAACAATAAGGCATAAGACGCAAGAGAAATCAAAGAAATATGATAACAATAAGGCATAAGACGCAAGAGAAATCAAAGAAATATAATAAGAATAAGGCATAAGACGAAAGAAAAATAAAGGAAATATCATAATAATAAAACGTAGGACGAAAGGAAAGTAGTGATGTATATAAGTTAACGAAATATTTCTTACGCAAGAGAGGAAAAGGAAATGAAGTGATAAATACATGAACACTTATAAGGGATGATGAAATACTGTTTAAAAAAGAGATGAGAGGAAACTGAAGTAATAAATGTCGTGAGGTGTGTTCGATAAATAACGAAAATACCGGTTAGATGAGAAGAGTGACTTGACGAGGGTAAGAAATGCAACAAGATTAAACAAAATACTGCTGACGTAAGGGAGAAGAAAGAAAGGAGTGATAAATGCCACAAGAATTATAAAAGGGAACGAAATATTTTTTACATAAGAGAAAAGAGGAAACTCATATGAAAAATACCTAAAAAAAAATACATATATAAGATGATGAAATGATGTGAAAATAAGAAAGTAGATATAAGTAATGAATAATAATAAATGTAAATTCAAAGTAACAAAATTAAGGTTAGATGAGAAAAGGAGACGAGACTCAAGTGATAAATACAAGTATAAGCAAAATACCACTTGCACATTAAAAGTGAAAGGAAGTGAGGTAATGAATAGTGTAAATATTCAAATTAAAAACATTACAGAATATTGAGAAGCTGAAACAGTGGTACGACTTTTTAATCTAATGCAGTTCTCAGGTACAAGTTAAGGATGTTTTTTTTTTTTAAAGAATAACTCACACCTACATAACCCAACTTTACAATATTTCATTCAGCCAACCAATTTGAATTATCCTGACTTACCTACCAGTACCCAGCACCGTTACCTTTCTTGTATAAACCTAATTAATTAACACGACTTATCTACCTAGCCAACGTTTCTATTCTCATACAAACCTCTTTCATTAACCTTCCTTTTACTTAACCAATCAACTCGACGCAAGCCAAACCTAAACTTTAATATAGGTGTTACGTTCCACAATCTCTAACCTTCCCCCAATCTAAACCTAACCTGACCTAAGGTAAGTGAGATGTAACTTTCCACCTTAACCTGACTCACCCAGCCCAACTTACGCTAACCTTGAGTCTTGTGCAAGGTTCAAGTCTCACTACCTCCTGACCCCATCCAACCCTACGCGAACTAACCTAACCTAACCAAAGCAAAGTGACACGGTGTATTTCGGTCATCCACAGTACCAAATCCACCTTAGACTAATCTTGGTGACTCTTGAGTATGGTGTAAGACTTATGGAGACCTGAATATGAGTGAGACCTTGAAAGATTTTGAAAGTTCCGAGGTGAGAAGTGAGAGAAATGAGAGAGAGAGAGAGAGAGAGAGAGAGAGAGAGAGAGAGAGAGAGAGAGAGAGAGAGAGAGAGAGAGAGAGAGAGAGAGAGAGAGAGAGAGAGAGAGAGAGAGAGAGAGAGAGAGAGAGAGAGAAATAGAAATTGCATCATGTAGCTAATTTTCTTCCAGTAATTGCACTCATTTCCAGACATTCCAGGTTACCCTCTCTCTCTCTCTCTCTCTCTCTCTCTCTCTCTCTCTCTCTCTCTCTCTCTCTCTCTCTCTCTCTCTCTCTCTCCTCCTCCTCCTCCTCCTCCTCCTCCTCCTCCTCCTCCTCCTCCTCCTCCTCCTCACTCACCCCATCATCCTCCTCCATTCCATCTCCATTTCTTCTCTCTCCCTCAGTCTTCCTCCTTCCTCTCTTCTCATCCATCTCCTCTCTCCTCCCTGTTTCTATATTCTTTTTCCTTCCATCATCTAATTTCTCTTCTATCACCTCTCTTTTTCTTTTCCTCCTCATTTACTGCATTCTTTTCTCTTCTTTTCTCTTTTTTCTCTTACTTCTTCCCATTCACTATTTTTTTCTTCTTTTGTTTCTATCTACGTTTCTTTCCCCTGTTCTCTTTCTTCCATCTTTCTCCCCTTTCACAGTTTTGTTTTTACCATTTTTTTCATTCTCCCATTATCCAATATTCCCCTTTTTTTCTCCCCTTTCCCTCTCTACCCTCCCTCTATTCCTCATTCCACCATTACCCCAAACATACCACTCACCTCCACTCCCTCCACCACTTCCTTCCTCCACCACTTCCCCCTCTCTGGCCTTTGAAAATGAGCACAAACTTACCATTTCACAACTCTCCCCCTTCACCATCACTTCCCTCACGCCCTACCCACCCAATGCTTCTCAACAGCCTTAGGTACTCACGAAGGGGATGGGCGGCGGTGGGCGAGGCACTGACAGAATCTAGAGGCCCTCCAACTTGCCCCTCCACCAAAGCTTCTATGTGGGAGCGGACGCCAGCCTCCACCTCCTTGCACTCTGTAGGTGGAAGAGGAGTGTGTAGAGTGAATGGAGGAAGTGGACTAGTTCAAGATAGCATAAAAATAGTGAAAAATAGGTACTCATCAGTAGGAAATAGTGAGAAATGGTAGTGGATAGTGACAAGATAGTAACGAATAGGGACAAAATAGATCAGAATAGCGACAGTTTAGAGAAAATAGTGGTGAAATAGATAAGATAGTGAAGGAGGGAGTGGAAAGGTGGGTGAAAAGATTGGAAAAGTAGTAGTGGGTGAATGTGTGGATGAAGAGGGTGTAAGAGTATGAGTAAATGGATGAGTGGAAGAAGAGAGTGAGTTAAATGGTGGAGGAAAACGTGAAATTGAAATAATGAGAGGTTGGAGGGTGAGGAAGGGTGAATGAAGAGAGTGGAGGGGTAGAAGTGGCTGGATGGATGGATAAAAAAGGTGTAAGAGTATAAGTGAGTGGATGAGTGGAAGAGGAGAGTGAATGGATAGGGTGAAGGAAAACGGAAAACTGAAATATTGTAAATCATTTAATTTTAAGACTATTTCTGAATAAAATGTCTTTTTTTAATATCGCAAACAAATCAAACCTAACTTAATCTAACATTACTTATCCTAACTTAATTTCACCTAACTTGACTTAATCTAACCTAACCTAAGTTAACCTAACCTAAACAAACCAAACCTAACCAAACGCTCACAGTGATTCCATACTGACGAAGGAAAGAAAGGAAGGAGAGAAAGATGGAGAATAAAAAGAGATGGAGAAGAAGAGAAGAAAGGATGTAGGGATGGAAGGGATAGATGGATGAATGGGTGGATGGATGGATGGATGAATGGATGGAGGGAGAGAAGGAGTGAGGGACATGGTAGTATGTGATGAAAGGGTAAAAAAGAAAAGAAAGAAGGATGAGGAATGGAGCATAAGAAAAAGAAAAGATGTTGACGAGAAAAGGGAAAAAAGAGAGGAAGGAAGAAGATGGGCGAGTGAGCAGAAAGATGTAAGTGAGTGAATGGAGGTGACGAAGGAAGGAAGGAAGGAAGGAAGGAAGGAAGGAAGGAAGGAAGGAAGGAAGGAAGGAAGGAAGGAAGGAAGGAAGGAAGGAAGGAAATTGATAAAGGAAATGGGAGAGCAGCTGCAAGTCACTCAAGGAGAGAGAGAGAGAGAGAGAGAGAGAGAGAGAGAGAGAGAGAGAGAGAGAGAGAGAGAATGTGGTTAGGTAAATAGAGAGTGAGAGAGGGAGGGATGGGAGAGGTGATGGGAGGGCGCGTCTCAAGCCAGTCAGTCAGTCAGTCAGTCAGTGGGTGAATGGTGAAGGGAGGAAGAGAGGGAAGAGAAGGATGGAGGGAAGGATGGAGGGAAGGAAGAAGAGGAGGAAGGAAGGCAGGTTATGGAGGAGAAAATTATGGTTAAGTACAGGTTGTGTCATTGAGTTGAAGACACAAGGTAAAGTATTCTGTTTATTCACACACACACACAATCTCTCTCTCTCTCTCTCTCTCTCTCTCTCTCTCTCTCTCTCTCTCTCTCTCTCTCTCTCTCCACACACACACACACACACACACACACACACACACATTATAAAAAACAAACAAAGATACAGACGTGTTAATGACATAGATACAGTAGCGGACACACACATACACAAACACACACACACACACACACACACACACAGTCTCCCTTCCTTCTCTCTCTCTCTCTCTCTCTCTCTCTCTCTCTCTCTCTCTCTCTCTCTCTCTCTGCCTCACCACACACACACACACACACACACACACACACACACACACACAACAAGCGTGCAAAACTCCCCACGGCCCTACCTTTACTGTGCGTTCCCTGCGGCGTGGAGGGCGTGACGGGCGTGACGGGCGTGGTGGGCGTGGCGGGCGGCGCAGCACACGCCACAGACATAAGCCTTAGCCGCGGGTGACCAGGGCGCGCACCTCCTGCAGACGGTGACTTGACAAGGACCGCCACACACCACCCTCTTATTAAAGAAGAGGGAGAACCCGCCCCCGCATCTGCCACACCTCTCCCCGCCCCCCTCTGGACCCCCGCTGACACTTCTGTAAGGGAGAGAGAGAGAGAGAGGGTGAGAGGGTGAGGGGTGGTGGTGGTGGTGGTGGTGGTGGTGGGGTGTTTTAAAGGTAAAGAGGTGAGGAAATGAAAAGTTGGGGAGGGAGAGAGGGGATAGTGAGGGTAGGGGTGTGGTGTGAAGATTAGGGGGAGAAGGAGGAGGAGGAGGAGGAATACAATACAAAGGAAGACAAACAGCAACAGACCCTTAGGTCCTTACTAGGCTGTTTGTGAAAACTAGGAGGAGGAGGAGGAGGAGGAGGAGGGAATAAAAAAGGACCAACACCAACATCATCAATAACAAGAACAACAAACAACAACAAAACAAAAAGATATAAAGAGGAAAAGAAAAAGAAAAGAAAAATGGAAGAGAAGGATGAGGAGAAGGAAGAGGAGGAAGATTACAAAAGAATAAAAAAAATAAAAATAAACAAACAACAGCCGTACTGGCCTTAACGAGACTGTGTTTGTGACTGAAGGAGGAGGAATAGGAGGAGGAGGAGGAGGAGGAGGAAGAGGATATTGAGAAGGAGAAAGGAGAAGGGGAGATGAAGAAGTGAAATAGAGATACAACACACACACACACACACACACACACACACACACACACACACACACACACACACACACACACACACACACACACACACACACACACACACACACACACACACACACACACACACACACACACACTGCCATACTTTCCCACATAAATGAACAAAGGGAATAAATCTTGCACCACCATCACGTGTACAAAGGTGTGGTGAGAGCAGGTGTGTACAGGTGTGCAAGGCTGTGGGCAGGTGAGGGCAGGTATGCTGTGAACATAAGCGAAACCAGTGGAGGAATTAGAGGATAAAGAAAGGGGAAAGAAAGATTAAGAGGAATTTGAAAGGGAGAACGGGTTACGATGGAGAAAAAGAAAGGGAAAAAATATGATGAGAGAGTTGGAAAGGGAGGAAAAGAGCGGAGTGATAAGAGTATAGGTAAGAGAAAGGAAAGGAAGAAGCAAGAAGGTAAAGGAAGAAGCAAAGGAAGGTGGAAGGGAGGAAGCAAAATGTATAAAAATAAGGAGAAATGAAAGGTAAATAAAAGAAGAAATGAAGAGAAGATAACGAGGAAAAAAATAACTGGAAGAGAAAGGAAGGAAGAAAATGAAAATAAAGAAAATGTAGAAAATATACAGTGAAAGAAAAAATGGAAGAGAATGAGAGGAAAAGCAAAAAGAAAGGAAAAATAGAAGAAAATGGGAAAGAAAGGAAAAGGGAAGAAAGGGGAAGCAAAAGCAGAAGAAAATGGGAAGAGAGGAAGAAAAGGGAAGTAATCTCACCTGTTGATCAATTAAGGGAAAGGTATTTGTGGTTTACCTGTGCGTGTCTTAAAGATCATGTGTGGTTATTACTTAAGAAACCATGTTGCCTCACTCTCTCTCTCTCTCTCTCTCTCTCTCTCTCTCTCTCTCTCTCTCTCTCTCACGAAACATAATAACAATGCTTTTTTATTTTTCTATTTATTTTTTTTATCTTATTTATTTATTTATTTTTTTTGCAGGTTAAAGGTGGTGGGTGTGTTTTAGATACATATCCTGAGGCCAAACCTGCTAGTTCTCTCTCTCTCTCTCTCTCTCTCTCTCTCTCTCTCTCTCAACATTATGACGGAAGCAATAGGATGAAAACAAAAGAGAAGCGAGACAATAATGCAAAAGGAATGAAAGGTGGAGAGAGAGAGAGAGAGAGAGAGAGAGAGAGAGAGAGAGAGAGAGAGAGAGAGAGAGAGAGAGAGAGAGAGAGAGAGCCACTAGCAGTCAGCTTTAACACACACCAAGGCTCCCAAACACACTCCCACTCTCTCTCCCTCTCCTCTCCCTCCCTCTCCCTTAACACACCTACACTCTCCCTCTCTCTCCCTCCCTCTCCCAACAAGTGCCGCACCCTATAACATTATAATTCCTTTTTTTTCATATTTTGTTCTTAATTAAATTCTTTTCCCCTTAATACTTGTTCATTTTCCTCATCTTTCATCTGTTGTTCGTTTCCTTCATGTTACTAATAATTTTTCCTCTTCTTGATGATTTCTTTTTGTATGATTTGTTATGTCTTTCCTTAGTTATATTTTCATCTTCATCTTCGTCTTTTTTTTCCTTAAACTTCCTCTAATTCTTGCTTATCATTTCTATTCTTGAGTATTTATTCTCGTAACTTTTTTTTATTCCTACCTTTCCCTATTCCTTCTTTATCCTACTTTTTCTCTCCTCCCTATCCTGCTATTCCTTTCCTTCCTTATTCTACTCTTTCCATCTTTTCCTATCCTACACTCTCTCTCCTTTCTTATCCTCCTCTTCCTTTCCTTTTCTTATCCTACCCTTCCTCTCCTTCTTTATCCCATTCTTTTTCTCCTTCCTATCTTACCCTTCTCTTTTTCTATCCTACTCTCCCTTTCTTTCTTTATACTACTCTTCCTTTCTCCCTTATTCAACTCTCCCTGTCCTTTCATATCTAACCTTTGTCATTTTTTACACCTTCCCTCACTGCCACCCTTCATGCCAACCTTCCCTTCCCTACCCTGCCTTTCCCAGTCCTCCTCTACCATACAGGGACAGCGTGTATAGGCCTAATGCTTTTTCTGCAACCTCCCTTATCGCGACTCTCTCTTCCTGTCCCTTTCCTGCTCTTTGCGATGCTCACTAATATATTACATACTAGGACTCCCACCTGTTGGACTGTTGGGTTTCTGTAGCTTCATTTGGCCTCTTCAGTACAATGACACGTTTTCTTATTTATTCTGCTTACTATTTGGTGTTTTTAATATGAAGACTCTGGGCCATTAATCTTCTGACCTCCATAGACGCTTTCCTAATGTAAATAAGATCGTCTAATTATACCAAACGCTCAAGGTAAAAATGCGTCCCAGTATTGAAGGGGTTAACGCTATTGCTCCTTATCACCATTCCTTCTTCATCCTGTATTTCATAATCTTCAATCTAAGTCTTTATATACAGGGGTTGTCTTGTATAAGCTTTCTCTTTTTTTTTTTTTTTTTGCTTCTCTTCAGTTCATTTTTTTTCTTTCTTGCCTTTTCTTTCCTTATCCTACCGTCTGTATATAATCCTCCTCACTCTAAGCCTTACGATACAGCTACAGATTGTCGCGTATAGCCTACTACATTTTTTGCAGCGTCTCTTAATGCTAACATATTCTATCCTACTATACAGAATGCTCACCCATCCCTATCTTATCACACATGGACTGCCACGTTTAGGCCTCATGAATTTGCCCCTCTTCCCTTATGTCATGTTCTATCTCTTCACCTATCAATGGCTCGTATTTAGAAATGCTATGCTCTTTTGATCTTTTTCAGTACCGTGACGTGTTTCCATATTCTTTCTGCTTACTATTTGGCGATTTTCTATAGCTTCAGAAACTTATGTGGGGGATTAAAATAGTGAAGACTGTGGCCATCAACCTTCTGACCTCCATAGACACTTCTTAATGTCAATAAAGTGGTCTAATCACACACAAATCTCACGGTGAAAATGTGTCCCAATACTGAAGGGGTTATTGTCTATCTTCAAGGGCCACAGAGACGATTGCCCAAGTTCTGAAGATTATTCCTCTTTATCCCCTTCAGTACCATGACGCGTTTCCATATTTACTCTGCTTATTATTTGGTGATTTTCTACAGCTTCAGAAACTTATGTGGGGAGATTAAGATAGTGAAGACTGTGGCCATTAATTTTTTGACCCACATAGACCCTTCATATGTAAATAAAATAGTCTAATCACACCCGAAACTCATGGAAAAAATGCGTCTCGGTATTGAAGGTGTTAATGACTATTTTCAAAGGCTACAAAGACGATTACCCGAAGTTCTGAATAGTATTCCGCCTTAATAATCTCGAAATGTTATCAGTATGTCACTAGAACCGTAAATAACCATACGTACAAACCCGTGAAGTGGAGATACGGAGCAGAGGTGTTTCGGAAAGAACTTGTTGGACAGAGCAGAATAGAAAAATCAAACAGCATCAGGGAAGCGCCGATACAAAGACAAGGTTTCCCGAACAACACCTGATCTAACCTAACCTGACCTGACCTTCACACGTATCTCTCACCTACTGAACCAGGTGTACCAGGCAGCGTGACGGGCCCTCTGCCTCCTCCTATCGCAGCAGAAACAGCAGGAACAACACCTTTTACAGCGGCCACAAGCACAGCAAGGGGCGAAAGTAAGGCCCTCATGTGGTGTGGCGGGAGGGGAAGGGCAGGGAGGGGAGGAGGGGCAGGATGTGCATGTGGGGTAAAGGTTTCGAAGGGAGAGAAAATGCGACGTAGGGAGAGAGATGGAGAGAGACGGCGGAAGAGAGAGAAAAGCCTCCAGCAAGGTTTCCTCCACGTCAAAAAGGAAGAGGAAGAAGAGGAAGGGGAGGATGAAGAGAAGGAAGTGGGAGAACGGGAGAAAGATGTGGAAGATGAAGAATGGAAGGAAGAAGTAGGGAAGGAAGAGATAGAGGGGCTGGAATAGGAGAAGGCTGAGAAACGAGTGGAAGATGAGGAAAAGGAAGAGGAGAGATAGGAAGGATTGGAAAATGAGGAAGGGGAGGAGGAGAAGTTGGATGAAGGAATGAAGGAAGAGAAATGAAAGAAAGGAATGGAAGATGAGGTGGAAGAGTAACGTGAGGAAGGAGAAAAGGAGGAGGAGGAGGAGGGGGAGAAGCTGGAGGAAGAGGAAACTGAGGAGGGAGAGGTAAAGGAAGACGGAGAGAAGGAATACATAACTCTCTCTCTCTCTCTCTCTCTCTCTCTCTCTCTCTCTCTCTCTCTCTCTTTCTTTCTCTCTTACACACACCACCATATAACACGCCGCCTCACTCCCTCCTTTTCCTTTACCACCACATCACCGACACATCACCACCACCACCTCCACCATATCACCACCACACTACACATCACCACCACCTCCAAACATCACACTAGTATTTACATCCACATCATTCCCTAACCCCCCTTAACTACCCCCAGCACACACACCTGCCGCTGAGAGAACAGGTGTGACAGTGGTGTGACGTAAGTATGAAGGGGGGGGGTGAGTGAGGGAGAGGAAAGATAAGGGGGAGAACAGTAGAGAGTGAGGGGAAGGAATGGGAAAGAGGAATAGAAAGAAGGCATAAGAGAGATGAATAATAATGCAGAGAGAGAGAGAGAGAGAGAGAGAGAGAGAGAGAGAGAGAGAGAGAGAGAGAGAGAGAGAGAGAGAGAGAGAGAGAGAGAGGTATGTAAAGGAGAAAGGATAGAAAGGGAACAAAGAGAAGGGAAAATGAAAAAAAGGAAAGAGGGAAAACTGAAAGGAGGGAACAAAGAGGAGAAAGAGGAGGAAGAACAGGGATAAAAGGGATGTGATGGAAACATAAATGAAGTTAAAGGGAGGAAAGAGATGAAGGAAAATGAATAGAGAGGAGAGTGGAAGAAGGAAAGGGGTAAAGGGTAAGGAGGAAAGTCAAGAAGAGAGGAGAAAAAGGAGAGAGGAGGTAACAGGAGGGATGATGGGGGAGAGGGGGGAGACATGCACACTTGCTACTCGTCTCACCTGCGCCAAGATATTCATAAAAGGTAGATAGACAGACGTAATTACCTAGTTACCTGATCTTCCACCTGTAGAAGGAATCGTTCACTGCGAGATTGTTTGTACCTACGTGTTCAGTTTTTTTTTTTTTTAGTTTTTTTCATATTGTTCACTTTTCACTAACTATTTTTCACTCTTTGCGATACTCCTGGAACTATTGTGTTATGCGATTGTTATGTTTTTATGTGATAGTTGTTTCAACGGTACCTTATTTTTTTTTACAATAGTTGTTTTTTACGATTTTCTATTTTTCACTCTTCCTTTGCGATATTCCTATTTATTTTATCTATCTATTGCAAATTCTTTTTTATATATATGTTTTTCTACGATTGTTTTTTATGGTAACTTATTTTTTTTACAATAGTTGTGCTTTTTTTACGTTTTTTTTTCTACGATGCCTTTGTTTGCGATAATGTTCTGATTTATCTATTCTCTTCTTTCTTACGTGTATTTAATCTATTTCTTTCCCTTATATGTTTCAATCTATTTCTCTCTCTCTCTTACATGTTTCCATCTCTTTCCTTTATATGTTTCAATAATTTCTCTCCCTTATGTTTCAATAATCTTTTTTTTTTTTTTTACCTCTTACCTGTTTCAATAATTTCTTTCCTCATATGCTTCAATCGTTTCTTTCTCTTATATGTTTCAATCATTTCTTTCTCTTAGATGTTCCTATCTATTTATTTCCTACTGTGTGCATTTCTGTTTATTCCTTTCCTTTCCTACCTATTTTCATCTTTTCCGTCGACGTTTCTGTCTGCCGGTCTCTTCTCTCAACATTTAAAAATTCTTATTTCGTTTTCCCTTTTCTATTTTGTTTCCTTTCACTTTATTCTGTTTTCGCTTTTCCCTTTTCCCTCCCTTCGTCACACTAATCACTTTAGCTCCTCACTTTTCCTCGCTTCTCTCCTTTTTGCTTCGTTCGCTTGTCGTGTTCCTAGTTACGTTGTTATTTCATTGCGTCATTACATTTTTTTGCCTTGATTTAAATGAGATACGTGCCTAAAAGTTCCACCACTCATCGCCCTGCCTAAAAAATATTCGTAGTACTTAAAATATTTGTCACACACACGTATATTTAACGATGAACTATTATTTTCACAAAGTTTCGCTCTCTTGCCGAATTAAGCGGACACGAGAGGACTAATTAGCAGGCCGGTCCGTCACTTCCCAAATTGTTTCGTCTCTCTCTCTCTCTCTCTCTCTCTCTCTCTCTCTCTCTCTCTTGATATTTTGTAATGTATATATTTTTGAATTGTGCGATACGAGTTTTGAGATTATTTATTGTACATGCCAAAATATTTCGGGTTTTAATAGTGTATTTTTTTTATTATATTCATTCGTTCGGTTGTACTGGTTATTGTGTGATTTTCGTAATGTTTCGTGATGTGTTACGTCCCAAATTGTTTCGTTCATCTCTAGTTTGTTTTACGTATATTTTTCAATTGTACGTTACGAGTTTTGTGGCAGTGTCCAAATATTTCGCATTTTGATATCCTGCACTTTCTAATTATTTGTTTATTTGTTTTGGAAGTTTTGGAAGTTGAGTTTCAGTAATATTTCGCGATTAATATTTATTGTATACTCATTTTCTTTTGACACTTTTTATGGAATCTTTTTGAGTAAGTTGAACGCTACACATTTTCTTTTTCTTTTCGGTATATTTGTGTAGTATTTTCTTTACATTTATATTTCAGGATGACAGTTTTCTGGTTATGTAAATATAATTCTATCTTAACATCATTCAATACACATTCATTCATCCAATTGTTTCGGTAACCATCCAAGTATAATGTTCATAATGTTACGTGATTTATTACTCACTTCGTATTAATTTTTCTATTGATATCATTAAAATAAGAAATCCACAGAACGAGAATATTAAGTTTTATGACCTTCACCTTTTCACTCTTTTCTTTTCCCACCAAAAGCTCAATTCCCAAAACAATTCGTGATGATAAGGTAATTCTTTTATGAGTTTTCTTTTTTTTTTTTTTACGATATAATGTATGGATGCGTCAACTAATTCCTGTTTTACTATGCATTTATTCTAATTCAAACTTTTTAGTAATACGTAATCAAATATAAATGTCTACAATGCTCGGGTCGGCGGTGCTCGTTATCCTCATGTGGCCAGCGCGGGAAATTAGTGCCAGCAAACTAACTTCTTTTTTTCCAGTTCTATACTTTTAATGGGTAATCAGTTTGAGCGATCGTAGCGCCGGTACTACTAATTACAAAATCAATAACGCCATTCATGTGTAGATGTCATGTGATGGTGATGGTGGTGGTGATAATATGATGGTGACTCTGATGATGAATATGCTGGTGACTGTCATGATAGAGCTGATGATGTAAATTACTATGACTCTACTACTACTACTACTACTACTACTACTACTATCACTACTATCACTACTACTACAATGGCGACAACAAAACATCAATATTAAACGTGAAAATAATAATAACAATAATAATAATAACAACAAAAACAACAGTTTCTCTTACATTATACAAAAAAATGAATGAATAAAAAACTATATGGCATAATTAATTTCCATATTATTCAGTGCATAACCACAACACACACACACACACACACACACACACACACACACACACACCACCACCACCACCACCATACATCACCATTCCAGACTAGACACAACCTCCACGCCTCACACCACACACCACCACAACACAACACCACTGTTCCTACACTACCACATTTAGATCTACCACACTCCCACACCACACAACACTACTTGACCACTACACACCAAACACCTCACCACCACACACCACACCACCACTCACCACACCACACCACACCAAACACCACACTACGTTAATGGCACAGTATCACACAACACTCTTCTATCACACTATACCACCACCACACCACACCACCGCACGCAGCATCACACGGGGCATTCTCACATCACATCACTCAGTTACTCATCCAGTAGACTAAAACGAAACACGAGTAGGGTAAAAAAAAAAAAAAAAAAAGAGACAAAACTACAGGACACACCATCAGTTCCCCAGGTAAAAAAAATAAAAGGAAAAAGAAAATAAGAAAAAAAGGAAACTCAATTACTGTGAGTACGAAAAAAGACAAGATAGATGCGAAAAAAGTAACGAAATGAAAGAAAAATGCAAAAGTCCACAGAGATGACCAGTGTTACCAACTCACCCGTGCAGCAGAGAGCCGGCCTCCAGTAAGCAGGGAGCATCGTTGCCAACACTAGCGGGTGGCTGGTGTGTCATATTGAAGGTGGGAGGAGGAGGACGACGAGGAGGAGGAAGGGAGGGTGGGAGGGGCTTATGAATGAATTAAAGGCAAACTGAGTTAGTGAGAGGAAGAGGGGGAGGCGAGAGATGAATACGAGGAGGAGGAGGAGGAGGAGGAGGAGGAGGAGGAGGAGGAGGCAGAGGAGAAGTTAATAAACAAGGAAAGTACTATAGCAGAAAAGGTGGAAAGAACTTAACTAAATACAAAAGAGAAAAAAATTGAAAGATAAGAAAAAGAAAGAGGAAGATAAAAGCATATGTGGAGACACGGAAGATGAAGTCAAGGAGAAGATGGAGGAGGAAGAAGAGGAGGAGAAGACCAGACGGCAGGAGGCAACCAAGAGGAAATTGATAACAATGGAGGAAGGAGTGCTTCTCATCTCTCTTTCCTCCAGTCCCTCCTCCTTACCTCCATCTCCTTCCATATTGAACGGTGAAACCAGGAGTGGGGGGAGGAGGAGGAGAAAGAGGAGGAAGAGGAAGAAGAAGGGGAGGGAGAGGAGGGATAAGGCAATAGAATGGAGGAAAAATAAACATGAAAACACTAATGAAGATGGAGATGAAGTGAACAAACAGACAGACAAATAGAGAGACAGATAGACAGATGAAACGAGGAATGAGAGAAAGAATGTAGAGAAATTAAAATAAATGAGATATAAATAAAATAGAATCAATAACACGCAACAGTCTGCATAGGGAAATACGAGGAGGAGGAGGAGGAGGAGGAGGAGGAGGAGGAGAGGAGGAGGAGGAGGAGATTAAAGGCACATATACTATACAGAGAGAGAAAGAGGGAAAAATAGAATATTAAAGAGGAAGAAGTGAAAAGGAGGATGAAGATAGATAAAAATTACGAAAGAGGAAGGAGAAAAATGGAAGATGAAAGGTGAAGAGAGGAGACAAAAAAAGGGAAGAAAATACACAAAGAGAAGAGAAAGGAGAAAATGAATAATTGAAGAGAGAGAGAGAGAGAGAGAGAGAGAGAGAGAGAGAGAGAGAGAGAGAGAGAATATGGAAGATTGAGAAGAGAAGGGAAAAGGGAAAGGAGAGGAGGAAGTGACGTAAGAGAGCAGGAAGGGAGAGAAAAGAGAGAGAGAGAGAGGAAGGAGGGAGAGTAAGGGAGAGGAAATGTGAGAAGGAGAGGAAGAGAGTGAGAGGGATCGAGTTCTAGGGAGGAGTCAAAATGTCAACAACAATCAGCTGATGTCCACCACCATCACCGCCGCAACCACCATCACCACCGCAACCACCACCACAACCAGCAGTATAGATAGATAAATAGATAAATACACTCAATAAATTCCTGTTTTTTTTCACATTAAGATTACAATTCGTTTTCTATTTGTTTTTTTACAGCAATTTTTTTGACGGGTTGGGGAAACATAAATATCTTGTTTTTCTTTCTTTCTTTCTCTTTTCTTGCTTTCTTTTTTCTACACAGTAATTTGAAAGTGTCTGGTTTGGTCAGTGCTGTAGAAAGTAGCCAGGAACGTGAGAGAGAGAGAGAGAGAGAGAGAGAGAGAGAGAGAGAGAGAGAGGGAGAGTATCGACGTAGACACCGCAAAATAATTCCTTAGTGAATCATTCTCTCTCTCTCTCTCTCTCTCTCTCTCTCTCAAGCAATTCACAAAATAATTTCCTTCCTTCCTTCATTTCTTTCATTCATCGTTTCATTCTCTATTCTATTTTCCTTCAGTTCCTTCATTCACCGCAAATTTGTATCTCTCCTTCCTATCTTCATGATTTTATTTCTTCTTTAATTAAAATGAAGGAAAAATAAGACGGGAAAATACATGTACGTGCATTTTCCTACATTTTTTCCTTCATTTTCCTTCTCTCTATATTTTCTTTACTTCAGTCACCTCATGTTCCTTCACTCACTCCAACGAAGAAAAGATATGATTCATAATAGTCTTCTTTCCTTCCTTCTTTTCTTTCTTCTTTCCTTCATCACTTCATATTTCTATCTTTTTTTACTTATTCTTTATTTTACATCAAAGGAAACATGAAAAAAACAAGAAAAATATAGAGTTCACTGTTTATTTCCTTCATTTTTTTCCTTCTTCCTTCATTTAGTTATCCTTTCTTGCATTTCCTTCTTCCCTTCCTCCTCTTTAATTAGCTTCCTTCTTCTGTTTATTTCATTTTTCTCTCCTCATATTTTCTTCCTTCATTTCTTCTTTCATTCACTACTAAAGAAAAATGTGAAGGAAAAAAAAGGACACGAAAGAATACTATGATGGTCTTCCTTCATTCTTTTATCCATCATTTTTTTCCCCTCCTCCTTCATCATTGTCTATTTTTATTTCATTATCTCCTCCTTCACTCCTAGTCATCCCTTCTCTCCTTCACTTCCTTCCTTCACTACCTCCTTCACTTCCTCCTCTTCCTTCACCACTTCTCGAGTATTACCTCTCCACTCTTTATCACTCTTTCCTTTATCTCCATCACCACCACCACCTTCTCCTCCTCCTCCTCCTCCTACTCCTCGTCCTTTACTTCCTCCTCCTTTCCTCCTCTTCCTTCACCATGTCCCAATCTTTAACACACTACCTCTCCTTCCTTCTCGCTCTCCTCGTCCTTCACTCACCCCTTCAGCACACATACACTTGCGCCCCCTCTCTGCATTTCTTGGACACCCTGATGCAGAATCCAAGAGGTGGGGCAGGTCAGGGGGAGAGGGGAGAGTGAAGGGGGATCAGGGAGGCGATGGGGGGTGGTGGAACATTGTGGGAGAGAGGGAGAGAGAGCGTGGGAGAGTGGGAGCGTTCGCCACGGTGGTGAGAGAGGCACTGAGGACTGTTGAGAGAGAGAGAGAGAGAGAGAGAGAGAGAGAGAGAGAGAGAGAGAGAGAGAGAGAGAGAGAGAGAGAGAGAGAGAGAGAGAGAGAGAGAGAGAGAGAGAGTAGCTAGCTTTCTAAATGAACATCAATTAAATAAACTAATAAAAATTCAGAGGTAAAAGAAAATTCAACTATAAGTAGATTTATTTATTTATTAATTGAACACTTATATGACAAATGAGAGAGAGAGAGAGAGAGAGAGAGAGAGAGAGAGAGAGAGAGAGAGAGAGAGAGAGAGAGAGAGAGAGAGAGAGAGGAGGGGGGTAAATTAAAAGAAATCATGAAACGTGCAAGATAGAAAAAAATATATAAAATAGGAAGAGGAAGAGAAGGAAGGCAAAGAAGGAAAACGAAAAGGCAGAAAGATAATGGAGGAAAGAACGTAACAAGAAAAAAAGAAAGAATAAGAGATAAAGGAAGAATAAGAGAGATAACGTTAACAGAGTGTAAAAGAGAAAGAAAGAGTAGGGATAGAAGAAAAGAAGAAAAGAAAAGAACGAAAGGTTGAGAGAGAGAGAGAGAGAGAGAGAGAGACGAGGGAACAAACAGAGAGAGGGGAAAGGAAATTGCTGAGGAAAATGAGGGGAAAGAGGAGACAACTATTCTGAGAAGGGTAGAAGGAGGAAAGAAAAAGGGAGGGAGAGAAAGAAGTAAGGAAGGAGGGAGGGAGTAGGGGAGGGAGAGATGGACAGAAGGGGAAGGGAGAGGTGAATAAGGAGAGCCAGGAGGGAGGAGAGGATGGAGGCAGGGGAATGAGATATGGGAGACAAAATAAAAGGGGAGAGAGGGAGAAAGAGAAAAGGGGAGATGAAGTAGATACAATAAGGCAAACACAAGGAGGGGAAGAGGGAGAAGGAAAAATAAGGGGAGGAAGAATGGGGAGGGGAGAGCCGCCCCTCCATCTGGTCCACCCAGGAATTGATCAGCTGACGTCATGAGCCTTCCCCTCCCTCTTCTCCTCCCCCTCCACTTCTCTCCCCCTCTTCTTCTTCTTCTTCTTCTTCTTCTTCTTTCTATCCCATTCTTTCTCCTTCTATCCTTTTTTTTTTTTTAATTCTAACGCCTCCGTTTCTTGTTTTCTTATTACTCATTTATTCATCCTTTCTTCACCTCTTTCTCTTCCTTCCATTCCTCTCTATCTTCTTCTTCTTCTTCTTCTTCTTTTCTACTTCTTCCTAATCCCTCTCTTCATTTCCTATTATTCTCTTTTCTTTTTCTCTCCCTCTTTTTTCTCTCACAGTCTTTGTAAGAGAGAGAGAGAGAGAGAGAGAGAGAGAGAGAGAGAGAGAGAGAGAGAGAGAGAGAGAGAGAGAGAGAGCGCACAGTGATTCATTTTGATTATCTCTCCATTGTTTTGCCCATTTCCATTATTGTCTGTCTCTTTTCAGCATTTCTTCCTTCTTTCTTTCCTTCTCTTTTCACTTGCTCAATTTTTCTCATCTATTCTTCAATATCTCATTCTCCTCTTCCTCTTCCTTCTCCTTTTCCGTTATTTTCCCATTCTGCAACTCTTCCCATCTCTCTCTCTCTCTCTCTCTCTCTCTCTCTCTCTCTCTCTCTCTCTCTCTCTCATGGGAAGAAATGAACGTATTGGACGGAGAGAGAGAGAGAGAGAGAGAGAGAGAGAGAGAGAGAGAGAGAGAGAGAAAGCATTTCCTTCTTGATACAGTCACTGGGGAAAAAATGTGACTGTGTGTGTGTGTGTGTGTGTGTGTGTGTGTGTGTGTGTGTGTGTGTGTGTGTGTGTGTGTGTGTGTGTGTGTGTGTGTGTGTGTGTGTGTGTGTGTGTTTTACTATAACGAGAAGGAAATTTCAATAGTATGTGAAGAAATGTAAAGAACAGACAAAAAGATACATTGAGAAAGAGACGGATAGATAGATTGACAGACAGACAGACAGACAGAGATAAACAGAAATAGATAAATGGTGAAAGGCATGCAAATATACACAGATGAAATAAAAACGGAATAAACAAAGATGAATGAATAAATATGTGAAGAAGGTTAAAGATATAAAAAAAAAAACAAATAAATAAATAAATAAACAAGTACAATAAAAAACAACACACGAAAAAATGATTATAAAGCTCAATAAAACAATAATAAAATACAACAAACAGACAAATAGTAAAAAGTAAAGTTGAAATAGCATAGAGCATATCAAATAAATTTACAGTTAACCTAAAGAACACACACACACACACACACACACACACACACACACACACACACACACACACACACACACACACACACAATAATCACTTCCTTCTATTGTTTACACCAGTCACCCTTTAAGCACTTCCTTCTATTGTTTACACCAGTCACCCTTTAAGCACCTCCTCCTCCTCCTCCTCCTCCTCCTCCTCCTCCTTATTCTACAACTTCTTTTTTTTTTTTCTCTCCATCTTCATTCTTCATTTTTTTTTCCGCTCAATCTTTAAATAGTTCTTCCTTCACATTTGTAGCCATTTGTCTTCTTTCTTCTCCTCCTCCTCCACCTCCTTCTCCTCTTCCTTCTTGTCTTCTTCCTTCTCCTCTTTTTCCTCCTCGCTTCTCTTTCCAGTCTTCTTCATTTACATTATGTCCATTTGTCTTCTTTCTTTTTCTTCTTCTTTTTCTCCTTCTTCTTCTTCTTTCCTCTTCCTCTTCCCCTTCCTCTTCCAAATCCTACTTCTTATTTTTCTCTTCATTTTTCATAATTTGGTGTTCTTCCTTTTCACTTTCTTTCTTTTGTTTCATTTATCTTATTCATTTATCTTTGTTATTCTTTGTTTCCTCTTCCTATCCCACACTTTCTATTATCCATTCTCTATTTTCATTCATTTTGATCTTCTCCATCCTGCACCATTTTGTACTCTCTCTCTCTCTCTCTCCCCTCCAGCTTTATTTTTTCTTCCTTCCCCGCCATCAGTAGCAGAAACTCCTCTTCCCTTCCTCCTCCTCCTCTTCCCCTCCCTCTCCTCCTCTTCCTCCTCCTCCTCCTCCTCCTCCTCCTCCTCCTCTTTTTTCGTCTCTTTTTATAGTTTGCGCAAAACAATTTCTTTCCATTTGTATTTTCTCCATCAAAAGTTTATATTTACTACTACTACTACTACTACTACTACTACTGCTGCTTCTGGTACTATTGCTGTTACTACTGCTATTACTATCAATACTACTTTTACAATTACTTTTACAATAACTACTACTACTACTAACGATAATACTAATACTATATCTACTACTACATCTACTACTACTACTACTACTACTATTATATCTACTATTACTTCTACTACTACTACTACTATTACTACTACTACTACTACTTCTAATAATATCAATACCACGTACAAACGCTTATGTTATCTACCACTCTCTTGCATTTATCACTGATACTTTCAAATTATCTGTTCCTCTCCTTTTCCTTCATTTATCTTCAATCTCTCTTATTCTTTCTTTCTCTCTTCTGTCCACTTTTTGTTTCTTTGTTTTCTTTAAAGTTTTCTCTCAGAAATTTCGTCTTTTTTTCTGTTTTTTTTTCTTTTGCGCAGTGAAATTTTTAAAGAGAGAGAGAGAGAGAGAGAGAGAGAGAGAGAGAGAGAGAG
>NC_059275.1:5439374-5484374 GCF_017591435.1 Portunus trituberculatus
CACAAACTCAAATCTGCAGGTGTTTCGTTTCGTTTCGTCTGCATGAGCTTCGCCAAACTGGTTCATTAACTCGTTCTGTGGTTCATGAACTCTGGTGAATCTGCAGGAAAACCACTCACTTGTGTCCCTCTCCCCCTTCCCCCATTACTCTTCCTCTTCTTCTCTTCCCTTCTCCTACTCCATACTTCCTCTCTTTTTTTCCTTCCCGCCTCTATCTTTTCGTCCTTCTTTTCACCAATTCTTCTTTCCCTTCTTCTATCCTCCTTTCCCATTACTTTTCCTCTTCTTCTCTTCCTCTCTCTCCTACTCCTTACTTCCTCTCCTTTTTTCTTTCCCCCTCTACTCCTCTCCTTTTCATTCTCCTCATCAGTTCTTCTTTTCCTTCCCTCACCTCTCCTTTTATCCTTCCCTTCCCTTCTCCTTTCCTCATTTCCTCCACTCCTTCCCTCACTTCTTTTTCCTCATATTTCCTACCTCTCCTTCTTTCCTTCTTACCCTAACCAACGTCTCCAATCTCTTTTTCTCCCTTTCTCCTTTTACTACCCCCACTCCCCATACTAATACGCCCTCCCCCTGCCCCCTACAAGCGCACCGGAAGGCATTAACAAGCCGTGGCGGGATTACCGGAAACAGTGGTTGGATTTCTTTTAGGGTCGCGAAGTTCTGGAAGAGACGCTGAATCGATCTTTTGTCTGGAACTTGAAGGAGCGAAGGGATGACTTGCCTGCCTGGAGGTGACTGAGCTTGACTTTTACCGGAACACTTCGATTACTGCGTTAATTTTCAAGTGGTGGTAATGGTGCCTGTGGTGGTGGTGGTGGTGGTGATAAGTGGGTGTATGATTCAATGGTAGTGTTGCTTTTTTTTATTTTGTAGCTTCATTCAAAGTGATGGTGGTGATAAATGGTTGTTGGATTCAGTGTTTTTTTTTTCTCTCTCTCTTTTTCTCTCTTTATTTCTATCATAATGTTAATTTCACAGTAGTGGTCGTGATGAATGACTATATGATTCAATTCTTTTCTTTGTTAGCGCATTCCATTATTTTTTTCTCCATATCATGCTGGCAAATAGATGCATAATTCAATAGTGTGTTGCTTCTGTATCTATACTTATTCAGTTACATACACTTTTCTCTTTTTTTTCTGTTACATACGAGTTTGTTGGCACACTCCATTTTGTTTCAATTCAAGCACAGAGAAGCACATACAAAGTTCACTGATATGGTATCCGTGTATCTGTATTTAGTTGGTTACACATCTTTCTTCTACAAATATCAGTTTGTTAGCACATTCATTTTCTTTTCTCTCATTCATACAGAGAGATGTATATGGATAATTCAGTAGTTTGTTTCCTGTGTTTATATTTAATCAGTTATACGTTGAATCTAAACTTTATACTTTCAATACAAGAGAAACTCTGCTCTGGGCAACAAAATTGAGAGAAAAAATGAAACCGCTGAAAAGTTAGTACCTGAAGACGACAACCTGATAAGTTATATATATATATATATATATATATATATATATATATATATATATATATATATATATATATATATATATATATATATATATATATATATATATATATATATATATATATATATATATATATATATATATATATATATATATATATATATATATATATATATATATATATATATATATATATATATATATATATATATATATATATATATATATATATGTCAGCAGTCTCCTGTTAGTATTTATTATTTTATATGCTTTACATTGAGACTTTCATTTCGAGCTGATAAAAGGAAATTGTAACTCAGTTTTCAATACACTCATATATATTTATTCAATTTCACGTTAATGCCGAGCTGATGATAATCACACATGCAATGTAACATTTATGTAACGTATATTCACTGTGTATATCAGTTACTCAGTTACCCGCTGAATTTGACCTGATCGAAATAAATGCAATTTTACAATTTTCTACGTGTATTCGGTAATATTCCAGTATTTCAGTATCTCAGTTACACGTCAACTTTCAACTCATAAAATGTAATGCATATATAATTCGAGTTTTCTACTATTTACTTGTATATTAATTTCCAACTGATCAAAATATTATAATACGACAATTTTCTACATATATGCATTCATATATTTTTTTTTCTGTCCAATTACACGTCAACTTTCAAATTATATACATAGAAAATGCATGTTTGTGTCTACAGTCTGGTTTAGTAACATGTCACTTATTCTATTACACGCGTTACTTTCCAACTAATGAAAGCCAAGTCACTATCGTCACATTCCTTAAAGGTTACGGAGCACAAAAAACACGTAAGGTATTATTTCTTTAGCTATTAGAAATCTTAAACAGTATTAAAAGTATTGAATAAAAAATATATATAAATATCTAAGAGAGAGAAGAAAACACACACACACACACACACACACACACACACACACACACACACACACACACACACAAAGAACCTCAACAAAAAAATCCTAAGGCTGAGGAAGACGACTAAAATCACCACCACCACTACCACCGCCACCACCACCATAAAAAACACAACCAACACAACACGAGCAGCAAAAAACACAGAAAACCTTTGGACAGTCGCCATCTAAACACCGACTACCTGAACGCCAGCAAAACACACTCGCTTAGGTAGTTAAAAGCAGCGGGGAGTGGAACAAGGGTTAATGTGGCTGACTAGTGTGGAAATGCTGAAGGAAGTGGAAATAAAGAGGGAGTTTCTATGGCAGGTAAGGAAAGTTTGCGTTGTGTAGTGACAGTAAAGTGACGTAAGTTGGTATAGTGAAGTGTGAATGAATTATCTTTACATGTATAGCGAAGGGACGATGCAGGAGTTCAAGTAATGAAGAAATGAGGAACTGGAGGATTTGAAGAGTGAAGGAGAGACGAGTTTATAAAGTGGAGACGCGAGATAGTGAATTCGTTGATAAAGTAAAGAGATAACGAAAGAATTTATAAACTATATATAAATAAATAAATAAGTTAATATAATGAGTTAGACAATAAAAAAAATATATATAGTGAAGGAATAGCAATGTAAAGAAGTAGATAAATTTTACAGTGAAGGAATGCAACAAAAAAGGAGTAAATAAAGTGAACGAGTGAGATAGTGAAGAAGTCAAAACACTTAAGGAGAGAAACAATGCGAAGTAAGTATATATATAACGAAAGAGTAAGACAATGAACCAGTCTGTGTAGCGAACGAGTAAGACAATAAGAAACTCTGTACACTGAAGAACCAACACAGCGAAGAAAAGGAGGAAAGGAGAAAAGCAAGAAAACATGGAAGGAAGGAAGGAAGGAAAAAAGAAAATACTGTACAAACGATGAAACAAATAAAGGAAAGAAGGAAGAAAGAAAGAAAAATCGGTACACTAAAGAATCAACACTGCGAAGAAATGAAGGAGGAAGAGAGGAAAGGAAGAAAAAACAGATAAATAAAAAAGAAGAAAGAAAAAGTAAAAAAATAGAATCTAAGTTACATAGAAGAAGAACAGTGAAAGAAAACCCAAAGAAGAAAGCAAGAAGAGAGAGAAAACAGAAAGGAAAGAAGGAAAAACACACAGAAAGATAAATAAAGGAAAGAGCAATAAAAAGAAAAAAAATCAAGGTATAAACTAAGAAGCAAGAGAGCAGAGGTACAGTAAAAGACAAAAGAGGAGGTAGTGTGGCTAAAAACTGCAGTAGCGAAGCGTGGCGGAGCAGAAGGAGTCGCAGAGGGTGAAGAAGCGAGGGTAAGAAGGGGCGAGGATCCGACAATAAGGGCGTGAAGATAATTATTCCCGCCCAGGATGAGAATTTAACGCCAAGGTGGTGGTGGTGGTGGTGGTGGTGGTGCTCAGACCCTCCTGTGACTGCCACTGTTCACGTCACCAAGGAACTCAAAGGAAGAACAAGCAGTGGGAAATGTTGGTGGTATTCTATTGTATTTTGATGTTCTTACTGTGTTGTCTGTGGTTAGATACTGAAGGAGAGGAAGGGAAGGATGAAAGGATGGAAGGAAGGATGGATGGATGAAAAGTACGATGGAAAGAAAGAAATAATGAAAGAAATAACAGTCTCTCTCTCTCTCTCTCTCTCTCTCTCTCTCTCTCTCTCTCTCTCTCTCTCTCTCTCTCTCTCTCTCTCTCTGGCAAACCGCGCATTATACACACACACGCACACACACCAGTAAACACATACAACCCTTACTTTACCTGCCTTGTTTACCTACACACCTGCTTGTTTACACGTGAGCGTCGTTTTCTTTGTGTACAGGTGTCCTTCACTTTCTCTATTTACATGTTACGTCACGAGGACTCCGTACACACGCCCCTGGCTGTCCTTGCTTGCTACACGTACACCCACTGCCACCTTAGCACCACCACTCTTAATGTTTGGCGTCTGTAAAATGTCTATCTATCTATCTATTTATATATCTATCTATATGTCTATCTATCTATCTAGCTACCTATTTATTTACCTATCTATCTATCTACCTATCTATGTACGTATTACCATGCTTAATGTGTGTGGGAAATAAAATGTCTATCAATCAATATTTATTTATCTAAGAGTATATACTTATCATCATGTCTAATGTTTGCGGTCAATAGAATGTCCATCTATTTATCTCTCTATCCATTTATCTTCATCATTACCTTAAGGTTTAACGTTTGTGGTTAGTAAGATGTATTTCTATGTATCAGTCCTTCTATCTATATAACTATCAATTTATCTATCTGTCTAACTATCCACATGTCTACCTATCCATTCATCTGTACATCTATCAATCTATCTACTAATCTCTATCTATTAACTCATCCATCTATCTATCTATGTAGTGCTGGATGAATGCTGAATGTTCATGGTGAGTGTGCACGTGTGACTTGCAGGCTTCTAATACACACTCGGCCTTTTCCTTCTGCTTGATTTTAGTCACTTCAAATTGCGAGGTGAAATAATACTCCTGGTCTTTTGTGTTGACTCAGGAGGAGGTGAGGAGGTGAGGAGGTTGATGCATGAGTTGAGTTGAGAGGAAGGAAAAGACTGTTATTGTTGATTAGATTCTTGTTAGGAAGAGAGTGAAGGTGCAGAAAGTAAATTGGCTAACTCTCTTGGTTCTTCTCTTGTGGTTTCTTGGGTTCTTAAGAGAGTGGCATTATGAGTCTCCTCTCTCTCTCTCTCTCTCTCTCTCTCTCTCTCTCTCCTGACTCCTTAACTCACAAAACAGGAAAGTAATGTTAATAATAATAATAATAATAATAATAATAATAATAATAATAATAATAATAATAATAATAGTGGTATTAGCAGTATTAGTATTAGTAGTATTAGTAGTAGTAGTAGTAGTAGTAGTAGTAGTAGTAGTAGTAGTAGTAACAGTAGTAGTAGTAGTAGTAGTAGTAGTAGTAGTAGTAGTAGTAGTAGTAGTAGTAGTAGTAGTAGTAGTAGTAGTAGTAGCAGTAGCAGTAGCAGTAGCAGTAGCAGTAACAGTAGTAACCTTGCATGAGACTATCTTTTAATAAACACCTATTGAGCCACCCCCACATATCATCCCTGTTCATAAATCCATCTAGCATTTACAGCTCCCTATTGGACCTCCACTAAGACACTGATAACCGAGGCCATCACACAACCCATTTCCTAAAGGACCCCGTCGTGTGGAAATCCGAGGAACGTAACTAAAAACTCGTAAAGGTGATTGTTTCTTGAACCGTGTGAGTGGCAGTGGTGATCTTTGATATCCTGTTGATGTTGTTGTTGATGCTAGTGGTTTTTTTGTCAATGGTGATGATGATGATGATGATGATGATGATGATGATGATGATGATGGTGCTGTTAAGGTTATTGCTGTTCATCTTGTTCCTTCGTTATAATTCTTTCATCATCATTTTTATTTCGTATTACACTTTCTCCAATTATTTTTCCCTTCTCTTCCTCTTCTCCCCTCCGTCTTCTTCTCTTACCCACCACCCTTCTCCTCATCACCTTCCACTTTTCTTCTAAAAAATCTTACATCTAAATCTTCCATCGCTCATATTTACTCGCATGTGATCATTATGCGGTCTAAACACAACACACCGCTCGTTTTAACACACACACACACACACACACACACACACACACACACACACACACACAGACACCTTTTTTTATACTCACCACACACAATTTCTCACAGTATTTAAAAGTCATTCTCGCTTGGATGATTTACACCTTTACTTCACTTCCACTATTCACTCTCTCACGCAGAAGTCAGCTCGCATTCCTTTCTGTACGAGCCAACCACATTTAATTTCTATTAGGTCCGTCTGTCATCGTCTCGTCTCGCATTATCTATTAAGTCTCTCAGTCAATTTGTTCCTGTACACGTGTCTGTCTCCATCACATTGTCTTCCGCCGCCTTTCCCACGCTGTCAGTTTCTTTTCAATATGACTTTCTAATTTTTCTTCTCACACTATCTATTTATACATGTACATACATATCTAACCGTGTATACTCTCTCTCTCTCTCTCTCTCTCTCTCTCTCTCTCTCTCTCTCTCTCTCTCTCTCTCTCTCTCTCTCCTGCTGTTCGTTTATGTAAAATTTGTCTCTCATTGTTCATTTATATTAAGATGTTATTCTCTCTTCTGTCCGAATATGTAAATTAATCTGCCTGTCACTGTCAGTTTTTATGCCTATCTGTCTATCTAATATTGTTTAATTTTAGTGTTCTCTCTCTCTCTCTCTCTCTCTCTCTCTCTCTCTCTCTCTCTCTCTCTCTCTAACCAGACAGCTAATGACACACACACACACACACACACACACACACACACACACTAATACAACAACGTCACTCTCCACTCACTTCTCTTCACTTTCACCTGCCGATAGAAAGAAACAATAAAACACTTTACTCGGCCTGCGTTTCTGTGAAGGTCTTACAAGGGTGAGGGAAACAGGTTCTGAGGACGAGGGAAAACACTGCCCCACTCCATCCCATCCTCCCCATCACCTACCTGTCTTGCCTCTTATTGGGGCTCAAGTTTGGCCGGAAGATGGTCAAGCTTGTGAAAAGATGAAAGGAGGTAAAAGGTTATGAGAAGGATGAAAGAAAAGAAGGAAGGAAGGAAGAAGGGTAGATGAGAGACGAAAGAAAGGAAGGGGAAGAGATGAAGGGAGGATGGAGGGGAGGTGAGAGATGAAAGAAAGGAAGGGGAAGAGATGAAAGGGAGGAAGGAGGGGAGATAAGAGATGAAAGGAAGGAAGGGGAAGAGATGAAAGGGAATGGGAATGAGAAGAAGAAGAAGAAGAAGAAGAAGAAAACAAATAACAACAATAATTTAGTGATGATAATATAAGATGAGGAAAAACAGAAACAACAATAACAATAATAACATACAACAACAACAACAACAACCTTCTCAAAATAGCTATGACGCGATAATGAAAAGGAGGAAAGGCTGGAAGGAAGAAGAAAGCAGCTGGAGGGAGGAGGAGGAGGAGGAGGAGGAGGAGGAGGAGGAGGAGGAGGAGAAGGAGGAGGAGGAGGAGGAGAAGGAGGAGGAGGAGGAGGAGAAGGAGGAGGAGGAGGAGGAGGAGGAGGAGGAGGAGGAGGAGGAGGAGGAGGAGGAGGAGGAGGAGGAGAAGGAGGAAGAGGAAGAGGAGGAGGAAGAGGAGGAGGAGGAGGAGGAGAAGGAGGAAGATGAAGAGGAGGAGGAGGAGGAGGAAGATGGGGAAGAGGAAACCACTGACATGAATATTAAGTAATGTGATGTTTGTTAAGGAAGGGAGCATGAATCTCTCTCTCTCTCTCTCTCTCTCTCTCTCTCTCTCTCTCTCTCTCTCTCTCTCTCTCTCTCTCTCTCCTATATTTACCACGATAGCGGTAGCGGTTGGGTTCACTGCGTGCCATTATGATAGACGTGACCCGCGAGAGAGAGAGAGAGAGAGAGAGAGAGAGAGAGAGAGAGAGAGAGAGAGAGAGAGAGAGAGAGAGAGAGAGAGAGAGAGAGATTACGTACAAAAGCATCATGAGAGAAATGACTTGTAACTTTTTTTTTCTCTTCCCTTCACCATCACTAACTCACGTGTGTGTGTGTGTGTGTGTGTGTGTGTGTGTGTGTGTGTGTGTGTGTGTGTTAATCAGCACCCACTTAAACTCAATCAATGACCCGCATAACAGGAAATATCACAAGCATTGACCAGAACAACGCAGAACACAACACACCTGTGCATAAAAAAACGTGACATTAATAACCTGGCTGGGTGACTCAACTGTTCCTGCTTTGGACGCTCAATTTGCTCTCTGTCCCTTGTCTAATCTATCCCAAGAACTCCTGAACCTTTTTACTTTAATTTTCAGATCTAAGACAACGAAAAAAGGGTCAAAATTAATTAATATATAGATAACAATTTGCTCTCCCCTTACAATGAAATGGAGAAAAAAATTATGATAATAAGTATTTGAAAAGAGTAAGGAACCTTGTTATTTTATATTTCAGATCTAGGACAACGGAAAAACGCTAAAATAAATTAAAGTATAGATAGCAATTTTTTTTCTCTCCATACAATGAAAAAAGAAAAGAAAAAGGATAATAAATAAGTTTATGAAAAAAAGTAAGATCAAATTAGATGCTACCACTACTCGTAAAATTTAACTATTACTACTGCAAATGTTAATAATACTTCCACTGTTAATGCTACCTGATTAAGATCTATTGCTGCATAATACATACATATAGACATACATACATACATACATAACGAGAACGAGTGCATCATAGTAATCACTGCACGCGCACACACACACACACACACACACACACACACACACACACACACGCAATTTATAATATCATTACCTCTTGTCCTGTCTAAATCTCCACACACACACACACACACACACACACACACACACACACACACACACACACACACACACAGGTCGTTAGTACTTCAATAATCATCAGTTAACACACCATGACCACCACCACCACCACCACTGCAGCCGCCCCATCACGCTGGCGCCTCACCTGAATCAAAAGCGGATGATTGCCATGCCCCTGCTATCCTTTCGGCACGGCGGGGTGGTTGTCATGTCCTCAGCTACGCACCTTCCCAATCATTTAGTTATCAGAACACGCGGCGCACGGCTACTTCCACAGTTAGTTAATAGATACGCCAGTAAACGTAAGTCTTCACACACCTGCCGTACACCCACCTTCTCTAACACTCAATGCACCACTGGCATGTAAACACCCGCGCTCAGGTAACCGGCATCGTGCGTCCTCTGAAACTGTCGTACAAACAATGCTTGCTTTTTCAACCTTTCCCTGCGCTCTGCTTCACTATTTAAGACAACTCAGAGGTAGGAATAAGTATTGTTTTACCAGTAGAATTGATGAAAAAACGAATATTACACGATTAATCAGTATTTCACCAGTATTTTACGAAGATCTGGCAGCGGCGTGTGCTTAAACTGTCGAAAGATGGTATTTGTTGACCGAAAACTCTAACATTTTCAGTAGCTTGATAAACCCAGTGGTAGGTAAGAAGACAGGCAAGTAGGTGATAGGGTGGTGAGAGGAGCGGCAGACAAAAACACACACGAGGAGGCGATGCGGCAAAGGCAATGAAAGAAGAAAACGCGTTATTTTTCAGGCATTTAATTCAGTAGAGGATGCAGGTGCTGGCTTGACAGCTTGTGGTCTCGGTTGCCAAATGTGTGTGTGTGTGTGTGTGTGTGTGTGTGTGTTGTGTGTTCCCTCCCTCCTACCAAAGGTCTCCACATACATACATACACACACACACACACACACACAACTTCATCGCCTTTTATCGCCACTCCTTTTATTGTCTTCGTTGCAAATATGATGAAAAAAATAAGGCGTGTTGTCTTTATTTTCCATTGACGAGGGTTTTCTTCATGGGTTTCCGCACGAGTTGTCATTTCGCGATGGGTTTTAGGTGTAACAAAGCCATTCACTGATTTTTTTTCCTTTCTCTCTCTCTCTCTCTCTCTCTCTCTCTCTCTCTCTCTCTCTCTCTCTCTGACCTTGGCGTGCCCACAACCACCACCTCAAGGGGGGAAAAAAGGGTGGAGAGGGGGTGGGGAAGCCCTGAGAATACCTGACCCTCTCTCTCTCTCTCTCTCTCTCTCTCTCTCTCTCTCTCAGACTCACCAATTTAATCCCTTCAATACTGAGACGAATTTTTACTTTGATTTTTAGGTATGATTAGACTATTTTATTTGCATTAGGAAGGGTCTATGGAGGTCAGAAGATTAATGGCCAGAGTCTTCCCTATTTCAGTTCCCACATAAGTTTCTGAAGCTGTATGAAATTGCCAAATAGTAACCAGAATGAATAAAAGAATAAAAACGCGTCATGGTACTGGAGTGGTTAAGCTTCTCATACATCAACTTGGAAGAAAAGGGCCGCAGGAATCCAGGCAGCTCAGGAAGGATTATGCTAACTAACTGGAAGGGCTTTGTGGTGGGTCAGTTCCTGCGCCACACCACCTCCCCTGCCGCGTCCTTGTAACCCCGCCACCACCACCACCGCCACCGCTACCGTGACCACACTCCACACTCTGCCACATTCTAGGCGGCCTGTCTTCTTTCACGCATTGCTACTAATAATACCATTGTTGCTACTATGGCTATTATTGCAGTGCCTGTTGTTGTTGTTGTTGTTATTATTGTTGCTGCCACTACTACTGACGTTAATATCAATAATAAAAAGAAGAAGAAGAAGAAGAAGAAGAAGAAGAAGAAAGTCTGTGAAGAAAAAGGAAGTAAATGATGTTGATGAACGAAAAGAAGAAAAGAAAGTAAAAAAGAAAAGAATAACAACAACAACAACAACAACAGCTGCAGCGGCAACAACAACAATGGTTTAGTAGGTACAGTACGGTTGGTGTCCTTGGCAATAATAACAGTACTGGTTCACAACGGTTCACACACGTCTGTTAGAGGCGCCGCTCAGTGAAGCACGTGTCTGTTGGCTCGTGTGTCCAGTAACAGCATCAACGATGCCACCACTATTGTTGATAGTAGTTGTAACAGACTATTAGTAGTAGCAGTAGTAGTAGTAGTAGTTGTTGTTGTTGTAGTAGTAGTAGTAGTAGTAGTAGTAGTAGTAGTAGTAGTAGTAGTAGTAGTAGTAGTAGTAGTATTGTAATAATGATAGTAATAGTAGTAGTAGTAGTAGTAGTAGTAGTAGTAGTAGTAGTAGTAGTAGTAGTAATAATAATAGTAGTAGTGATAGTAAAAACACTGAAATCATTAAGAATAATAATAATGATAACAATGATAATAATGATGATGATAATGATAATAATAATAATAATGATAATAATAATAATAATAATAATAATAATAATAATAATAATAATAATAATAATGATAATAACAATGATAACAATAATAATAATAGTAATAATAATAACAATAATAATAATAATGATAATAATAATAATAGTAATAATAATAATAATAATAATAATAATAATAATAATAATAATAATAATAATAATAATAATAATAAAAACAATAACAATAATGATATTAATAATGATAACGTCAGAAAGACATGTACAGCTCTGTAATAATAACTCTCTCTCTCTCTCTCTCTATCTCTCTCTCTCTCTCTCTAGAAGCTCAAGAAAACATCAACAACCACCACCATCACCACCACCACAATTACCACCACCACTACTACTACTACTTCTACTACTTCTACTACTACTACTACTTCTACCACCACCACCACCACCACCACCACCATCACCACCATCACAATAACAAACCCAACAACCAGCACCCATCCAGCCATCCAGCCACACACACATCAGCACACTCACCTCTTAGTACTGACGGTCATCCTAGCGGCCACACCAACGCGGGTCCGAGTCAGGTGATGTCCCTGTGCTCACCTTAGTCACTCATGGCACGAACTGGGGACAGGTGAGTCGAGAGAGAGCGCAGGTGAAACAGGTGTCACATTTTGACATACGAGTACTAAATACAAGATAAAGATAATCAGTTGGAATGTCTTATCAGTTGTAGAGAGAATGTGAGGAAAGAGTGAGCGAGTAAGTAAGTGAGTGAGTGAGTGAGTGAGGGGGTGAAAGAAAACGAAGTAACGTGGGAATGTAGTTGGAAGCGTACATAATCTCGAAAAGAATAGAAAATGGTACGAATGTCTTAGAGGTGATCAAGATATTGAGGTCTTTTTTCTTGATTTTTCTTTTTATAGTGAGAGATAGACATTTTTATAGTGAGGGATAAATGGCAGGTGACAGAGGAGGAAGAAGAAGAAGAAGAAGAAGAAGAAGAAGAAGAAGAAGAAGAAGAAAAGAAGAGGAGGAGGAGGAGAAGGAGGAGGAGGAGAGGGAAGACGAGGAGGAGGACGAGGACGAGGGTGACGAGGATGAGGACAAGCAGAACACAAATAAAAAGATAAAATGCTAAATGAACAAAATAAACTGAATAAGACAATAAAACTAAACTAAAGAAAAACCAAATGGAAAGAAAAAAATTATTTTAGATACGAAAAGGAAGAAAAAGAACAACAACAATAACAACGCCAGAGAGAGAGAGAGAGAGAGAGAGAGAGAGAGAGAGAGAGAGAGAGTTAACATTTAGTATGTCTTACAACACAAACAAAAACCGGATCCTTATCATGAAGTTCCCATCAGTTTATAAATGTTGTTATTATTCCCGCTAAGAGAGAGAGAGAGAGAGAGAGAGAGAGAGAGAGAGAGAGAGAGAGAGAGAGAGTAATAAAAGATTTCAAGATTTCCATCACATTACAGTTTAATTGCGTAACCTTATAAGATTAGAGTCTCTACTGCCCTCCCCTCTATCCCATCCACACCCTGGGACAAGGAAGCTGAGAGAGAGAGAGAGAGAGAGAGAGAGAGAGAGAGAGAGAGAGAGAGAGAGAGAGAACACTTCAACAAATATTATGAAATGTCAGGAAAAAGAAGCGAGATCAAGCGATGCAATGAAATGTTTAAGGGAAGACCAGGAAATGCCACCGGAAAGAGCAAAGATTAAGACGTGGAGGAAGAAAGTAGTGCTGAAAAAGGACAGTCGAGAAAAACAAGAAGGTAAAAGAGATTAAGAGGATGATAGTGAAAGTTTATGGAGAGAAGAAAGAGAGAGCGATGGGGAAAAGAAAGATGAAAATTCCAGAAGAGAGACGAAAGATTATGTAAAGAAAAAGAGTGATGGAAAAGAAGGGGAGATAAAAAAAAAATATTAAAAGGTAACATTTATAAAAGTAGACGAAGAAAGAGAAAAAAGAATAATAAAACAAAAGTGTTACAAAAGATAACAAAAATAGGTAAGAAAAAGATAAAAGTAAAGAAAAAGGAAAAAAAACTAAAAATAAACAGAAACAACATGAATAATTACCTCGAAAATATAAAAAAAATGAAAAGAAATGATAATATCGAATGAGGACAAAATGGCATCACGAACGATAAAGAAAGGCACTCAAAACCACCAATTACAACAATAATCCTTGAAAACTCCACTCGCAAGGTCTGGAATGCATTTTTTTTTCACTCACTACCACAATTAATCTTTTGACTGCCACTTGGTACACCTTTCCTTCATTACCAATAACTGAGACACCTTTACTAGTTCTACAGCCACATCCAATCTTTAAACTGGGGAAAAAATTGTAAAATGTATGCTTTTTAATCGCTAACTTTCATACCGATGCTTATAAAGACTTCGCGCATTGCTTCTGGTATTACTAATTGTTTCATGTCGCGGTAAAAGGGTTAATAGTACCAATAAAAGTATAGACACCTGAAATATTCAACAGATACACAATACTTTTAGATCTAAAGCCCCACAGATCACAGTAACTTATTCAGTACACGGTAAAGTGCTGTATACATACCTCACTTGCATTAGTACATAACTATACGTATTATGCACTATACACTACACTATACATGCGCACTCTGATCAGGTGGTGAGAGAAACACGAGTGCGCCCACTGAGGGGTCACCAAATAGACTGACTACACACACACACACACACACACACACACACACACAGTCACATAGATAGAGAAAGAGTCAGTTCCCGTCCCGCCCTTGCTGGTGTTCCCATTGTTACCTTCCTCCCCACCCGCCATGAATTCAGTCGTTTTTTATACAACCATTATAAAATCACATTCCTTCTACATCCAACTCACGCTGTTATAAATGTGCTTGAATTTCTCAGTAGCTTAATTATATTCAAGCTAGTTTTCCTTTTATTTTCTGCTATACTTATTTTTTATTCATCTCGTTTTGACATCATGCACAGAAGTTATGAAATTTTGGGTTACAAAGCTTTATATGATCTAGTTTTTCTTTTCTTTTAGTTAACCTTTCTCATATCATGAATATACTAGAATTTTCAAAACACATCAAGACAACACAAGCCGATATGATGAAAGAATGTGTTAAGATTTTCGGGAACAGAGCTATATCTAATCCAGCTTCTCTCTCTCTCTCTCTCTCTCTCTCTCTCTCTCTCTCTCTCTCTCTCTCTCTCTCTCTACCTTCCAAATTCAACACAGACCTGCCAAAATACACGTAACTGTTTTAGAATTTTGAGACAGCAAAACAACACACTGCCAGCTCTCTGTTTTCCATTGAGTTCACTTCGTATTTTAACACCAGCACCTGTTACCCAATGCGATTATTCTGTCCTATGTCTTAGTCCCAAAAGTCAGGTTGAGGATTACGATAAAGCAGGCTGATAAGATTAACGTGACATTCCGATAGGCAGAAGATAAGGTTTTATTGGGAGGGCTGGAATGGTTGGCTGGCTGAGAGAGAGAGAGAGAGAGAGAGAGAGAGAGAGAGAGAGAGAGAGAGAGAGAGAGAGAGAGAGAGAGAGAATGATAACTGGGGGAAAGATCAATTTTTTTTTTATATCTACATAGTCTATATCGTATTTTCTGTCCAGCTCTCTAATGCAAAAGTTAACCATGCAGTATTATTAGTCTTTCATCCATTTTATTGATTCACTCTGGAACGGAATGATCAAATATAAATACAAGGGCGATAATCCCACATTTAGTGACCCAGACAAAAGCAAAACACTGAATGAATAAACAAATAAAGAGAGAAAATAAATAAATAAGCCAGTTTTTTCCCATTTGATCTGCAAGAGTCACCCTTAACCCACCCTTCATTTTCTACCACAAAATATAAACAGTGGAGTGGTGGCCTGTGTGTCACCCTGTCTTGCAGAGGTAATGCTGGCCCTCTCACTCCAACTACAGGTGTGTCACGTCTTTATAAAGCTGAGGGAGGTAGTGCTGACCTGCTTGTTGTCCTGAACGTGCTTCCTCATCCCCCCATTATCTCCTCTCTCCCTTCCATGCTACTTCAATCCTTGTTTTCCTTCCTTCACCTACGACGATGCTACTTTTCCTTCATTCCTTCCATTCTTATTGTTTTAATACTATTGTTTCCTCCTCCTCCTCCTCCTTCCTCTAGTTATTTTGCTTTCCCCTTGTTCCGAGGGTCACTGCCAGATCCTCACCCCAATCAAATAGCTGACTCTCGTTTTGTTTTCAAGGAATTCACAGTAAATTATGTTATGGTGGCTTTAAGTAAGATTAGATTGTCTTCTAGTTGTGATCCCGATGGCCTCCCCAGTATTGTGTTCAGGAAGTGTGCCCCTGCCTTATGCTATTCTTTCTATCTCATTTTCTGTAAAAGCATTTCTTCTATGAAGGGTTCCTCTGTCTGAAATTTGCTAACGTTATGTTATGTCTCTTTTTAAAGGGGGCTCACACTTCAGTCCTTCAAACTACAGGCCTATAAGTCTAACCTCTGTTTGTTCTAAAACTCTTGAAAGGCTCATTACCTTTCAACTTTATGGTTACCTGGACATTAATAACTTGCTCTCTCTCTGGTTTTCGTTCTGGATTTTCTGTTTCTGATCAACTTCTCCTTACCTATGATTATGTTACTTTTCATCTTGACCAAGGCTCAGATGTGGATGTTCTACTCTTTGATTACAGTAAAGCCTTTGATGTTGTAAACCACCATGTCTTATTATCAAAATGATTTCAAATTGGTATCAGAAATCCTCTACTTGGCTAGCTCTGTGATTTTCTTACTAGTTGGAAAATGAAATTTGTTGTTTATCACTCCTCTAGTCATGTATCTAATGTTTCAAGTGGTCTTCCCCAGGGCTCAGTCCTTGGTCCCCTATTGTTTTTTTACCTATATTAACCATGTCACTGCTGATCTTCATTGCAAATTAGTTTTGTTTGCTGATGATCTCAAACTGTATATTGCCGCTCCATCAAAGAAATCAAATGCTTGTGATGCTATTATATAATGATGTTTCATTGCCTTACTAAAGAAGTCCATCAACAAATGTGCTTGTTTACAATTCTCAAGACACATACTCACCATGTCTACCTACTAGGAAATCACCTCATTCCTCATAAAGATTCTGTTTGAGACCTAGGCATTCTAGTTGACTCCTCATTGAAATTCCACCTTCACATCCATGAAATTTGATGCAAAGCTAAATGGTGTTACCAGCAACATTTTTAGAGGCACCTTATGCTGATCACCTTTCATGTATCAGATCTTTGTCACACATGGTTTTGGTAACCTACCATACTCATAAAGATTATCTATGTTTTCTTAAGGGTAGATTGCTGAGAGCTGATTTGATTCAAGTGTGGAAGATTCTGAGTGCTTTGAGTCCTCAACTAAATGGTCTGTTTTCTAGAGCTACTTTCAGTAGAACAAGGGGTCACAGCTTGAAGATCTTAGTGCCTCTCCACTGATGTCAGAAGTCATTTTTTCTTATTATGGGTTATCAGCACGTGGAATTCTCTATCTGAAGTGGTGGTGTCAGCTCAATCTCTCCAGTCCTTCAAACATTTGCTTGGACAATTCCTGGATCATCGTATTTATGAGTATTGTTAGCTAGGCCTTTATGGAGTTCTGTTCTGCATCTAAAATTAGCCAACTGTCTTGCAGTCCTTCAGAGGTACTATACACTAGTAGTTTTGGTTGGAAGATACAGAAGTAACTGATGAGGAATCAAGACCTTCATCTTGGTAAAAAATCCCTTTCTTATTTCCAACTCTTTCATTTTCCTCCTTTGTTTCTCCAGCTCTCTTGTTTTCCTCTTTTGTCTCTCTAGCTCTCTTGTTTTTCCTCTTTCATCTCTCCAGCTCTTATTTTTCCCTCTTTCATCTCTCTAGCTGTCTTGTTCTTCCTCTTGTCTCTCCAACTCTAGTTTTTTTTTCCTATTTCTTCTATTCAGCTCTCTTATTTTCCTCTTTCATTTCTCTAGCTCTCTTATTTTCCTCTTTCATTTCTCCAGCTCTTGTTTTTCCTCACTCACTTCTCCAGCTGTTTTGTTTCTTTTCCCCTATACAAATAGATCAATAATGTCATAATATTTAAGAGAATGCCTGCAATCTCTCTCTCTCTCTCTCTCTCTCTCTCTCTCTCTCTCTCTCTCTCTCTCTCTCTCTCTCTCTCTCTCTCTCTCTCTCTCTCTCTCTCTCTCTCTCTCTCTCTCTTATTACTTGTGCTTTTTAGCTTTTATTTTCCTTAATGCAGTACTACATTGACTTGCTGTCATCTTTGTCACTCACTTACTCCTCTTTCCTTTCCATTCTTCCTACTTTCACGGTAATTCTCAAGGTGGTTGTGTTTGATTGCCATTATTTAATTTGTAAACCTTTCCATCAGACCCATTAACTGTATAGATTGTGTTCATAGTTGTTTCATTTGTTTCAGGTTAGCTGTATGGCATCAATGAGTGAGAGGGAAGCCAGGACTATTAGGTCTTTTTGGTGAGAGGGGGTCTGTCTTGATGGTGTGTAATGGTGCAGCCAGCGTCCCTCAGCGATGTCCAGCAGCATGCAGCAGAGGGACCAGTACCTCCCCCGGGATGGTGAGTGGAAGGTGGAGTGCATAATTGTGGACGATGAAGAAGATGTGGAGGTGGATGTGTTGTTTGTCAGTGTGGGGCATGTGTCAGTGGCCTCACAGACTGACTCGGAGTATTTTGACGCCTGCCATTCAGACATTCCTGGTGTGCCTATATTCTACTGTGGGCAGCCATCACCAGGCACTGCCACCACACAGTGCCTCATTCCATACCTGACAGATGCATGTGTTGGCACTGACACTCCAGGGACACACTTTGCTCAGAGCCAAGGAACACCATCACACAAGCCAGCTGCCTCCTCCTCTGGTGTTGCTCTCAAGAAAGCAGCTCTGAAGTTGAAAATAAATGGTAAGCAGAAACACATCTCTAATTTGATTTCTATTGACTTTTTCATTTGATGTGTAGTTTTTATGTTAGTGTAGTGTAATTGTGTGTAATGTATCAGAAGTAACTTTATTGTTTTATTAAAGACAAATTATTGACTGTAAAAACAAAGCATGAATATGACCACATAAGTTGGTTAACCATTCACGTCTACACTGTGTACTTTGCCTCTCAATTGCTGCTAACATTGCCATCATCACCTTCATTTTACATATATCCAAAGTCAAGTCTCTATATTCCCTACTCTCTTACCATCTCCGTACCTTCATATTCACATCTGCTTCATGAACTGTTCACCTTGCAGAGGGATCACCAGACACATTGAGCAGAAGACCATTGCCCCCAACAGCTCCAGCAAAGACCAAGACTGCCACACAAGCCTTTCCTGCCACTATTCAGAAGAGAGGCAGAAAAAGAAAGGTTTTGCCTAGCAGAGAACAGAAAAATTCCACTAGACACATTCCAGCAGTATCATCTAAGACCTCAGGAAAGCGGAGCAGGAGAAAAAAGCGAGATAATGACTATGAGTATGATTTAGGCGATAGTGAAGGGGATGCTGACCAAGTGCTGAGAGATGAGTGTGATAATGTAGATCAGGACTGGAGCGCAGATAAGGAGCCAAGGGATGATGGCAGTGAGACAGACGGAGATGAGAAAGAAAGCCTCAGGGATAAAAAGTTAGACTGGAAGGCCACAAAAGATGAGTGTGGTGAGGGAGTGGATTACAAAACACTGATGGACAAGGTGGTTAATTATGGTGAAAGTAGTGAGGAATATGATGATGAGGAGGACAACAATGGTGATGGTTATGAGGAGTGTGACAACAAACATGACATCGAGAAGAGTAACAGAGTGATGAGAATAGGAATAAATGACCTAGACTCTGAGAGCAGTACTACCAGACAGCAAAGAAAACATTCTGAGAAGGCAAAACAAAAGTACCACCAGGAGAAGGTAGTGAAGGAGGATGGGAGGGTAATGTACCAGTGTCTTAAATGTAATGAAGAGTTTGAAATGCGGATTCATCTCAGAAAACATCGGAAAGTGCACGCAGCAAAGGTGAGGATATATGAGTGTAGTTATTGTGACAAGGTGTTCACTGAGGCTCGCAGGTATTACTCACATGTAGCCTTGCATAACCGCCACTTTGAATGTCAGGTGTGCCAGCGACAGTTTTCACTTCTTGGTAACCTGAAAAAACATCTCGCCACTCATGAGGATGCTCCAGACCAGGTGTGCGAGGTGTGTGGCTGTCAGTTCTCAACCCCTGACGAGCTGCAGCACCACCACCAGACACAACACCAGGACGACAATGTTCAGGAGTATAAGATGGAGTGTGAGCATTGTGGAAAGAAGTATGTGCGTGAAGAAGCATATAAGCAACACACAAGTAATGCGCCATACAAATGCTCTCTGTGTGAAGTGTCAGTAGGCTGTGAAACCAAACTCAAGACTCATGTGAGAACTCAACATGGCCAGAGTGTGTGTGAATTTTGTGGAAAGTCTTTCAAAAAAAACTCCCTCATCCATCACATCAAGATAGTGCATCGGGAGGCCTGTGTCCCTTGCCCGCACTGCCCCAAGAAGTTCACCTACCGCTCCAAGATGCTTGCCCACCTCGATGCCAACCATTCACAGGAGAAGAAGTATAAGTGTGGCATTTGTGGTTACACAGCACGCACTGTCAACACAATTAACTTGCACCGCCGCCGCCGCCACCAGGACCCTGCCTTGTCTCCACAGTACAGCTGCAAGTTGTGCACACGCAGATTTCACCTTCCATCCAAGCTAGCCCTGCACTACCGTGTGCACACCGGGGAGAAGCCCTACAAGTGCCAGTCCTGTGGCAAGGCCTTCGCCAACAAGTACAACAGGGCAGAGCATGAGCGCTGTGTCCATGGGGAGCGCATGCTGCTGCACCATCCTGACGGCACCTCCTCTGTACAGGTTGTCAAGCACCGACGGGCACCTCGAGCACCAGGCCGCCGCTGTGAACTGTGTGGCCTTGACCTGCCCACCTGCTGGGCTTTGGTGACTCACATAAAGGAGCAGCATAATGCACAGACCCTGCCCAGTGCACCTCCCGAGGAAGATGTGGCAGTGGCAACCCTGGAGGCTCAGGAGGGTGAGATGGGGACTGTGGTGGGGGAGTATGAGGTGAGTGGTGATCCAGTGAAGTGTGAGTCAGTAGTGGACAGTGGGGAGCAGGACCTATTGTTGGCAGCAACCTCTGATGTAGTGAGCATTCCGGAGTACGCCACACATGTGGAGATTGATGGTGTGGAGTACCAGGTCTTGCGGCAATGAAGTGAAGTGCCTCATACTTGTCGAGTGTCAGAAAGTTCTGCTAACTGCTCATTCATAATCTAAACACGCTTGCTGCTGTTGCCCTGTGTAGAAGTGCAGAATCAGCTGATATATTAAATGAATTTTTACATTAATTTGCTTTTGTTTTAAATCCTTGATTCTCATCCATGTGAAGAAGCCTCACCATATCTTTTTTAAAGTAATGATGGCATTTAGATTTCAACTGACCAGAATCTACACTTCATAGTTTTAGGCACCTGAACTGGCATTTTGTGTTCCTATAAGTGATGAAAATAAGAATGACACACACTGGTTGTTTCTCATCGGATGTGGCATCTCATAAGAATCAAAGAAGACACTCATTTAGGCTTCTTTTCAACTAGATTAGCTATTTATTTATTTATTTGTTTGTATGATGGCTTGTTCAATTGTTAATTCTTCACCATAGAGATTAAGTGACTAATTTTATTGTGCTAACTTTAAGGTGCAGTGTCTGAGGGAAATATGTGTTTGCATGAAAGTTTTATTTGGGATGATTGGTTTACATGGCACCTTACACTACCGGGTTCTGGTGTTGCCAGACCCGCACACCTTCTTTGGCCGCCGCGCAAAATTCTGGAGCTTTGCGTCTTGCTCACATCTTGCTCCGAGGCTCCAGAAAGTTCCAATCCTTCCTTGAATCTTGGTTACAAAAATTATCTGGATGTAGCTCTTTTTTTTTTCTGTGTGCTTCCTTTTCCAAACAGTTTCTGCTCTAGTTGACAAATGCTGGGCAAGATGAGTAACTGACTTGGCAGCTTGCGGTGGAAGAGGTCTCAGTCAGAATTGAGAAAGAACAAAGGAAAATGCAAAACAACGAAAGCAAGTAAAAAGAGTAATAAGACAAACACCGACAAGCTAACGATTTCTTTGTAATTTGCGTAAACTATACAAGGATGAGAATAAAGTGTGTGTTTAGGAAATCAGTACAAACAATGTGATGGAAAGTATTCATGATAATGTACATATAAAAAATGTACATGTATTATAATATGTATACCTATATGGCATTTTTCTAATTTTCTTCATTGTCAAAGCTGTACAATCATAATGTATTAACAATAATAATAATAATAATAATGACAGTGCTGAGGTGCACTCTCAGGTTAATGTTACATAGTTAGTTGGTTAGGAGAGTTGGTTGGTTCTTCTGATAAAGTAATACTAGCTTGTCTTTATAAGTTAAGGCACTTCACAGTATTTAATTTTCTCTGGTTCCCCTAACAACAATGACTGAATAAATCCCTAACAACAATGATTGAATAAATAAGTCAGAAAGACACACATACTGGAGCTCAGATTGTGGTAAAACAAAAGGATAATGCAACAATTAAGTAAATATGTTCATTATTTTTTTTAATTAATAAAATTCAAATTGACTGGAAACATTAACTAAAAATGACTTGAAAATAAAAGTCAATATCAATTTTGTATCCTAAAGAAAATAGGATAAAAAATGTATTGACAGCATTATGTTCTGAGCTTAAATGTGCCAAATAAGGAAATTTTACATTATTGAAATTTGTTATTAGTGATAGATGTAATTAAAAAAAAGAAATGCCACATGCTCAAAGTAAATTGTGTCAAGAATAAAATAAGAAGAACATGTAGGTAGTAAAAAGAACATGACTGTGACCAAGAAGAAATAAAAAAGAAAGAAGACATGAACTTGGATATGAAAAAAAAAAAAAAATAATAAATGGATGAAAGAAGACTGTAAAACCATGAAACAAAATGTATATGATGATGATATGTAAAACATGTTCTCTCTCTCTCTCTCTCTCTCTCTCTCTCTCTCTCTCTCTCTCTCTCTCTCTCTCTCTCTCTCTCTCTTGGAAGCAAAACAATGTCTAAGGTATGAGTCACAGTAGCATGTCAACAAGAAGTAGTGGAAGGGACAGGAACTGCTTGAATCTTGCCCCAGACACCAAAGTTGAAACTACACTAGTTTGAGCTCTTCTTCTACAAGGGAAGACACCAAAATCTCCAGTCTTAGTAATATCACATTCATCTTCCTCTCCTTTACAAATGTTAGACTATACGTATGTAGCTGCTGTTATGAGATACATGGAAGGAGTAAGTATCGTATAGATGAAAAACTTTCAAAAGTGGGTATGGTAATACCCAAGTAATATACAAGTCTATTTACATTTACATGATGAGCATGGGGAACGTTTAATATATATATATATATATATATATATATATATATATATATATATATATATATATATATATATATATATATATATATATATATAAGGTGGAAGCTCAAGAGAGGGGCCTGTGAGCCGTCCATTACTACGTACATACTGTCTTTCTCAGCACTTATTTACGGCAATAATAACTGAATGTGAGCTGTGGTAAGGGCTGGCATGAGATCCAGCTAAACACACACACACATAGAAACACACACACACACACACACACACACACACACACACACACACACACACACACACACACACACACACTACTGTCTTGTGGTCCGAGCTAGTCAGGAAACTAATCTAGGCTGGTCAGCTCTACAGCCTGCCCAAGAGTGCCAGGCAGACAGGTCCCCAAGTGTCACCCAGTGTGGCTGAGAGGAATGCTACACACATCTCCAGTCACTGCCTCTGCTGCTCTCATTCCTGTAACAAAAGGCATGTACTTTTTCTATTCAAGACATGGCAAACTTAAATGCATTATAAATGGGAGGTTCTGTGTGAGAAAATACTACGTATGAAATTTTAGTCACTGGGCACCACAGAAGCAGCCATGAAAGCAGCACTAGGAACCGTTTAGTCTTGTGAAGCATCCCATCTGTCCATGCATTATCACTATTACACAGCTGTCCATTCATGTCAATGCTGTGCAGCTGATCATGTATGTATATCATCACTCCACATGCTCTTGTTACATCTGCTTTATGAAATAACAAGGTCTTACATAGAATATGGTCACATTTTCAGTCCATCACTGACAAAGGGGACCAACAACAAGGACCAGAGTCCATTATTTTAATATCAATGTTTAGCTTTTGCCTCATGCTATCCATATTTCCTTTTTCATGAATTGTCATTCCTCTGCTGAATCATGAATGCATCACATCAGTAAGCACTGGACCCAAGCCACAGCCTGACTCCCACACACCAAAGCAGGAGCATAAACAAAATTCCGGCAATCTGGACTCTCATCACTTTGTCTGACTGGACGGCAGCCCATTGGGGCCCAGCTCTGGAGGCTCCGCAACACTACACTATGGTATGCTAGTGACTGATTCATACCCGTGTGATCAAGGAACCAGTGGCTCTGCTGGGCTACACAGGACACTCACACTGCTCACTCTCGGACAAAGAGGCCACTGCACTATACAGCTGGGCAGCTTGTCTCGCTCTATAGTTCATCTATGTATATATATTTTGGTTGCTATTGTTATTTACATTGTTCCACTTTTCACAACAACCTTTCTTTATCACAAAAGCATGAATTCTACAACAAATGTCATCAATACTGGAGTCATCTGTTTGATGCTTGTGAGAAACAACACACTGACTTTTTTTGCATTATGGATAAGACTGCATGTCCTCATTTATCACTGATAAATGAACGTAATGCTGAAAGTCACCACACTATACAATCTACTGTACAGAAACATCACAGTTCCTTGTCACCTTATAAGGATAACTGAGTTTACATTTTCTTGAAATTCAACACTCATTGAACTCTTCATAGTGTTGCAGCTTGACAATTCAGCAAGTTATGCTTTCAACACATGTTCTCTCTCTTGTGATCCTCAGCACCATGGAGCATAACGCACGTACTGTGAAGACCGACTCCCGAGGCACCACACAGGCAGCACACATTGGTATGCTTGGCACATGTACCTCTGCACTCCACATCACACTTTCCAGGATGCTGACACTAGCCAGTCCTGCTCCTGGGACATCCTGTTCTTAACAAGAGTCAACAATGCTAAATATTATCTTGTCTATTTTCTACATTACAACAAATCTAAGATCACAGAAAGTTTCAAGATACTATAATATTATCATTTGTAGATTCTATAATGGTTTAGCACATATCATAGCACATTCACGGCACTTATGGCACCTTTCACAACACTGCACCGCTACGGCCCATCGGTCGCTATAGAGGAGCCATCCCTGGGGAGGAGAGAGGTGGAAGAGCTTCTTCTAGATCTGTTGAATTAGCAGACCCAGTACCATCACCAGGTGGTGGTGTGGTAGTGGTAGTAGGAGAAGTGGTGGTTGTTGAGGTGGAGGTGGTAGCATCACTAGTAGTAGTAGTAGTAGTAGTAGAACCAACAGTAGTGGTGGGGGGAGTGGTTGTAGTTGAAGTAGTAGTTGTGGTGGTGGGAGTAGTTGTAGTTGAAGTAGTGGTGGTGGTGGTGGTTGAGGTGGATGCTCCATTGGGGACATGGGGAGTGCCAATGGTGTTGTTGAGCCAGGGCTGGAGGGCATGGAGAGCAGTGAAGATGGCCGGGTGGCGTGCACGGCCGTAGCATGTATGGTGGGTGAGCAGCCCCTCCAGGCGCCATGCCCCTGTCTCACTGCGGCACATGAGTGGGCTGCCCTCATCACCCTGGGGGAGATAAGGCTGGTTCAGGAAGGGTGTGCAAACTGTATCATCAGAAACACATTTAGAATACAACACAAACTGATAACTTACACTGTGAATTATAATGAGAAACAAACAATAAAAACAAGTGTTACACAAATCAAATATGTCTGAAGGAAATTACCTAGGGCAAGAAAAAGAAAATGAGTAGTAAAACACAACTGAGTTGCCACTGTCAAAAAAGTAAAATAGAAAAATGCAAATTAGAGGCCAATGTAAATGTTGTGTGACACTTCCTTTAGTTTCTTGTCACCATAACTATGAGGGAAGATACTTCACTGAGGGAAAACCATGAGACTCTGTCTTGAAAATGCTTGATTTCAAAGTAAGAGTGACTCAAAATGACTTAAAATATAGAAAATAACACAAAAGAAAACGTGCAAATATCTGAATAATATACGTAGTAGTACTACTAAGTCCAATGTATGTGTATCTGCTTCCAATTTTCCAGGTAACAACCTAATTACACAGGTATGCAGTGACTGTTTACATAACATGACTCACACAAACACACACACACACACACACACACACACACACACACACACACACACACATGTGGAGATAGGGCCACATGAGTGTAATGCCCAGGCCCTATAAAACTACAACTAGGTAAATACACTCACATGGCAGGGTGCATGCTGGGCATCAGAGAAGCCAACACAGGTGTGGGTAGGGTTGAGGCGGCCTGGGTAGTGGGTGGTGTTGCAGGCATCCAGGGCAAGGGTGGGCATTGGCAGGTGATGCAAGAACTGACTCTGACTTCCCACACCTATGATGGAAAGAAAAATAAGTAATAGCCTTCTTTTTACAATATGCTATTCTGACTACAATTATTTGATATTTTCTTCAGGATTAATAGAAAAGACACATGAAGAGTTAAATACAGTTCTAAGTATGTATTGTTTCTCGGTTACAGGAATAAAATCTTAGTACTGCTGCTTGATGAACAGCCTACCTTCATCAGTGCGTCTCCAGCCTGCCACCACACACTGTGCAGTGTTGACTGGAGGAGTGTTTGGCACACACACTGGCTGAGAGTTTGGCCCAAGGTCAAGTGGCTCAGTCAGGCGCAGCAGCACCGCATCACCTGTCCACAGGCCACCTGTCCGCACTCTGCCAGGGAAGGGCACAATCTTCCCCACGTAATGGAACTGTGTTGAGGCAGTGGGGGAGGCAGTGCCTGAAGCCACAGCCCAGGTGCCCAAATCCAGACCATTTTCTCTGTAAAAAGTGAAGGAAAATGTTTTTCTTCAGCACCTGGACATATTATTATCTTGTATTATTGTGACTAGCTGTTTCAGGGAATATGCAAATGCTGGGAATAGGATGAATAATTTAAGCAGAGAACAAAAGAAATGTATAAAGAGAAAAAAAAAAACATTCTCAACCCTTCTCAGTTAGTGTAAATGCAGGGCATACTATGACCTCTGTTTACTCTGCACTGAAGAGACCAAGACCCACTTGTTGTTAATTAAGTGGCAACAAGGCATAAAACACACAAGAAGAAAATATGAAACAAGAATAAAGAATGAAGAAATAAAAAAAAGTAAGAAAATAGAGAGGATAAATAAGGAAAGATGATGAAAGCAAAAGCAGGTATCAAGAAGTTATCACTAGCCTTATAGATGAGACATGACCTCTGAGGCAAACAAGATGCAATGGATCACCACCAGACTGACAGCCAGGGAATACCAGCAAAATACAAGAAGGATGTCTAGGAGGCTGCCAAAAAATTACTAAACAGTTGAAGGAAATGACAAGGAAAGAAAAATATGAAATGTCTGGAGAGAGATAGCCATTTCGTTAAAAAGCTACCAGGACATGAAAATGACACCAAATATATGCAGAATGATACACAGATAATGTGTCCATGGTAAACCTATTAACCTTGAGATAAGTGATGTAATGATGTAATCAATCAGAAGGTAGGCTCAATTAAGCACTGGTTTGACACAACCATAATCGCATTCACACTCACTTTGAGGAAAGACAGCTGTATGCTGCTAAGATCCAGCTGGGTGCTACAATAGAGGCAGAGCAAAACTGGCCTTGGGCATGAGTGTCATTTTTGTTGGGATGTGTCCTCAGTAGGAGTGCCAATGAGGGCCACTGTCCCTCTGTGGCTGGGGGCCGAGTATTGGTTGACAACTGGTGTTCCTCCAGGATATCATCCCCGAGGCTCCAAGACCCACATGCTGAGAGGTAAACACACCACACTCAAACACAAGGCAGATATAAAGAAATAAAAACAAAAGACCAAGTGAAATAAAATTATGAATATATAGTGGTAATAAGAAAGGTGATTAAATAATAATACAATGTACTATATAATCAAATAATATAAAATATGAATATATTTAGGAACTCACAGTGCTCTTCACAAGAAAGATGCACCAGAGTGTCACTGGAGCAGTCAGACTTGAGAACAAACTGCAGGGGTGTGTAGCCGCCTGACACTGCCTTCTGTAGCAGCTGCACCCTTGGCCGTGGCACGGACTCCGACACTCGTCTCATCTCTGTGCTGAGTGAGGCTGAGCCACCCAGCTGCTGACACACCTGGTCAGTCCATTTGCTGGTCCAACCCTCACCACACACAGCACTCCACCGATTCTTGCCACTCCTGCAAGGTTGTCACACCACCATTCATCACTTGTCACTTACCCTTATCCTATGCTTTTTAATTACTCAATAATGAACTAACATAGCTTACTCACTAGGCAAATATATTTATTTTCTAAAGATAAATTTAGCATGAAAATTTAACACCATAATGTCTCAAATTCCTGTGACTTAGAATCATCAAATGCAGTGCAACAATAGTTCATACAAAATTTCCAATGTTTAATGTTATTTTCTGCTAAAATCAATACAAATTGTAGCAGTACCTGACTTCCAGCTGGCGGGTGCTGTTGTCTATCCTGACACAGTTCCACTCATCTGATCCGTCGTGGCACTGCCGTAGGCCATCACACAGGTGGAAGGTTGGCACACACCCACCAGCGGCACACTGAGTTTCGTCCAGTCCAGAACAATCTGAAACACATGTGGTGAGTATAAAGGCAAGGGTGCTTTCATAATTTTTTCTATCACCACTAAACAAATAACTTCTCGATGAGTAATCTTTCTCAGCATAATATTCTAATGCTGTGACGGTCTTTTATTAATTAAATTCCTACTGCTCCTCCATCAAAGGCTTAATTTTCTGTCACCTCCTTGCCTCACACTTCACAGTCTGCCACTCACCACAATTCTTTTCATCCTCCCCATTGTGACAGTCTGGGCGGCCATCACAAGTCCGCACGTGGGGGATGCACCAGCCCTCGCTGCAGTGGAACTCATCACTGCGACACACGTCCGTGCAATTGAGTTCATCTGAGTGATCGATACAATCTGGCTGGCCGTCACACCGCAGGGACAGGGGGATGCACGGGGAAGGAGAGTTGCCCCCACACTTCAGCTCATCCTCCTTACACTGCCATGACTCTGCCAGAGAAAGATGGTCACAGTGACTAGACAGGAATGTGAAAAATATTCGACAGTAAGGTATATCAATATTAGTATCAGAATCTGTCCCTCGATCCCTCTTTACCTTCAGCAAGGTGCAAGAGATTAAACATTTCCTTTCTGCACCCTCACCCCAAGTGTTTTTCTGTACATTATTATCAATGGTATGGTACTCACCACAATTCAGCTCATCATCACCATCCTGGCAATTGGTGACTCCATCACATACATAGAGCCGCTCAATGCACTCCCCGTCCCGGCACTGTGAGGGACACAGAGGGGTCATACAGGCACCATCAAGATTTTATTCTATGTTATCATGTTGCTTGGATTTATATTTGCACATGGTGATGAGTAAGAAGGCATCAAGAAATGTAAGTGCTTTGGAAAAGATGCAATTGTGCTAAGTAATGCTGTCATTATCTGTAAAATGTTTCAGACAAAAGAATCAGTATCTGACATTTCACTCTTTTTACTGCTCTAGCAAAGGACATGAAACATAAAGGAAGCTGCAAGAAGCCAAGAAGTGTGCATACGGCAACTCCTATGTAAAATTTACCAGCCTATATCCATCACTCATTCTCATCCATATACTATATATACAATTTTCTTTTAAAAGCTTCTTTGTTTGCAAAACTCTTAACATAAAGCAGTTATTAGTATATGTTTCTATCAGATTTATAGTGATAAAATTTACTGAACTTTATAATACCAATATTTCTCACAACTGCTCATACATCTTATGATAACAAGAACCTAAAAAGATTTACCTGGAAGTTGCCGAAGCAATTATTCTCCTTGCAGTCCAGCTCATCAGACTTGTCAGAACAGTCAGGGACAGAGTTACACCTGGAGTTCCGTGGAATACAGCGTCCCCAGGTGCTGGTTCCATTGATGCACTCCACCTGGTCTGTTGTGGTGCCGAGAGAATGTGTGTGTCAGTGTGAACATCTAGAGGATGCTTCCGGCATGACCAAAACTAATAACTCAAAGACTGGTAAAGCTAGCAATTTATCTACGTATATGTATATTGTCTCTAGGGATTCCTTCCTTGCTTCAATGTTATGACTTGAATCAATGTCACTTGATTGTAGACCATATTCTGAGGCATTTTAAAAGTCTTTAGTTGCTAGTTAAAGCTATACAGGCTTTTATGAATATTTCTGTCATTCTATAGATGGTTAACCAAGATTTCTACATTATCGAAAGGAGAAATTAATGGTCTAGAAAACATGACAAATCATCTTTATGGCTTTTGAAAACAAACTGATGACAAAGGAAGGTGTTTCTGAATGCAGCCCTATGTTTGTTTTTTAGTACTCTTCCATTAATATCCTTCAGGTGAATTTCTCAATGCTTTTAATGATGCTCCTAGGAGGGAATGAAATCATAAAATTAGTTAACCAAGGCAAAGCTGACAACTTACCTTCATGACACAACACCTTTGGAGGAGCACTGGTAGAGGTTGCAGCCACCTCTTTATTAATATGAACCAGTGCTGGGTCATCTTTGGTTGTATCAATGGCAGTCACATTTGTTCCTGGAAACTCTTGTGATGTGTTTGTAATCCCTTCTATGACAGTGGTGGTGGTGATGGTGGTGGTGGTGGTGGTGGGAGCAGTGGTGGTGGCAGCTGGGGTGTCATGGGAGGTGTTTCTTGCCATGGTGCTGAGGTCTGAGCTAGCAATGAAGGCAATGTCAAGGATGGAAGTGTCACGGTTCTCAACAGGAGCCTCTTCTCCCTTTGTGTCGTAATCCAGGGTGGTGGTCGTGGTGGCTGGGGTTGTGCTGTTTTCTGTCATCACTGAGGGCTGTGTTGTTGTTGTGGTAGTGGTAGTAGTGGTTGGAGATGTGGTTGTGGTAGTAGTGGTGGTGGTGGTTGGAGGAGTAGTGGAAGTGGTGGTAGTTGTGGTTCTGACAGGTGGGGGAGTTTTGCTGGCAAAGATTGGATTGCCTTCATAGGGAACAGCAGGAATGGTGACCACTTCCTTAGAAACTTGCTCCTCTCCAGTATCCCTTCCTAAGTCATCTTCATGTGCTGAAACTTCACTTGCATTTACAATGACAACATGTCTCTCAGTAGTAGTAGTAGTACTTGTTGTTGTTGATGATGATGTTGATGTAGAAGGAATTTCAGTAGTAACACTGGTAGCAACAACTGGCTGAGTTGTAGCTTCACTCACACTTTCTTTAGTGCCTGCATCATGTGTTGTGGCATTGTGGAGTGGTGACTCTTCTGTTATAGGTGTGCTGGTCTGTGTTTCATTAACAGCAGTAACATTATTGTGTGATGATTCATCCTCTACTTCCTGCAAGCCAACATTTCCTGGTGAATCTCCTGGTCTGAGAGCTGAGAGATCAAGGACAATGATTGCTTTACCAGGAATGTTTGCAAAGGACATGATGTCCTCTAGGCGTGTCCCAGGAGACACAAAGTTCTCTGGGAACAGTGCACTTCTATTGATGAAAGTCTCTTGAAGTATTTCAGATATTGTGTCATTGACAACTTCTGGTGTACTGATGGATACATTGCTGTGATGTGTTGTGTTGCTTACTTCTTCAACACCAGGCACTGCTTCTTCAGGCTTTGATTCTGGTTCACTGTCCTCCTTTACTGTGGGTTCAGTTGTAGTTGTGACAGGTGCAACATCTTGTGCCACAATGGTAACATTTGGAGTTGGAGTGCTAGTGGCTGGAATTTCATCCACTGAAGTATTTTCAGTTTTAATAGTTGTATGTTCTGGCAGGACAGGTTCAGGTCCTTCATGAATGATGGTCACTTCCTCAGATGTTGGTTTCTGTGAGGTTGTGGTTTGTTGCTCCTCTTTGCTGGTGACAGTTTCAGTTGTTGTTGTTTTTGTTGCTGAAGAATTGGTCTCTGCCACCACAGTTGTAGTTGAAATGAGACTTATGTTGGTAGCTTCAGTTGTGTTATCAGCACTGACCTCAGTAATGGTTTCATTGGAGGCTGGTGGTACAGTGACAGGGGAGGTGGTGGTTGTACTAGTAGTGGTAGTACTTGTGGTTGTGGTGCTGGTGGTAGTAGTGGTAGTGGCCTCTGTAACATTCACAGGAGGGAGTTGTCCATCAGTGGTGGCATTCACAGTTGCATTAGTGGCTGTTCCATCCACTATTACCTCCCCTGGCTTTGGCTGCTCATCTGTTTTAGAGTCTTCTGATGTTTCACTCTCTTCCTCAGTTTCCTTCCCTGTTGGTGGTGCTTCAATCTCTGTGTCTGTATTTGCTTCAATATCCTCAAGTTTGATGGCAATAAAGGCACCGCCAACATTTTTGATGAGTTGGTTGAAATCTCCTTTGATGGCAACCTCGGTTGTGGTGGATGTGGTGGTGGATGTGGTGGTGGTTTTATCTGTAAAAAGAAAAGCATATAATCACATTCGGTCTCACATTAAACTGTCCTGTGAGACAATAATAGTGACTCATTTTATATATATATATATATATATATATATATATATATATATATATATATATATATATATATATATATATATATATATATATATATAAATTTTCAAGCAAGGCAAGGCACAGAGGCCAGCAGTGCCCAGGAGCTGCAGTGTGGTGGTGGAAAGGCTGACAAGCAATACACCAACTGGTACAGAGGAACATAAGTAACAGAAGTATTGGGAAGGATCAACATTAGTGAAGTTTATGCATAATTACAAGATAAAAAAAAAGAAAGAAAAGGAAACAGTTTATGAGTGCAATACATTCTAATAATACACTACATATTCGAGTCAGGTGTAAGTCAACCACTCAGTAGCAACAGAAGGCTGCTGCTCACACATCACTAACACAGTGTGGCAGCAGTAATTAATGAAGCCACTAATCACTCTAGGTACAATGGAGGCAGTGATGAGTAGTGATGGTTCTGGCTAAGCAGTACTTACACAGGTAGATGACACACCTGCCCTGCCCGGGGTGTGGTTCCTAGATACATGCAAACACTTGTCCCAGTGTGTTTTCCGTCTTTTCTGAATCGCCATAGTTGATTTTGTCTTTTCATTGTTAGAATCATTGCCTATGTAGCAATTTATTTGTATTTGATAGTCTTTAAATAGAATATGAAGTATTAATTGTGATATCAAATGTGCTGTACAAATATTTCCTCCCTTTTGTACTGTATTTTAGAACTTTGATCAATCCAGACCTATTGTTAAACAAAGACTTTTCAACATGCAATTGTCTGGTAGTTATGAGAGAGAGAGAGAGAGAGAGAGAGAGAGAGAGAGAGAGAGAGAGAGAGAGAGAGAGAGAGAGAGAGAGAGAGAGAGAGAGAGAGAGAGAGAGAGAGAGAGAGAGAGAGAGAGAGAGAGAGAGAGAGAGAGAGAGAGAGAGAGAGAGAGAGAGAGAGAGAGAGAGAGAGAGAGAGAGAGAGAGAGAGAGAGAGAGAGAGAGAGAGAGAGAGAGAGAGAGAGAGAGAGAGAGAGAGAGAGAGAGAGAGAGAGAGAGAGAGAGAGAGAGAGAGAGAGAGAGAGAGAGAGAGAGAGAGAGAGAGAGAGAGAGAGAGAGAGAGAGAGAGAGAGAGAGAGAGAGAGAGAGAGAGAGAGAGAGAGAGAGAGAGAGAGAGAGAGAGAGAGAGAGAGAGAGAGAGAGAGAGAGAGAGAGAGAGAGAGAGAGAGAGAGAGAATAATAGCAAAATTTAAACAAAAAACCAATGAAAACTAAAGAAAGCTGCAGACAATTAGTTATCTATCTTGAAATTTGTGGTGTTTGTGTTGTAGTTGTCTATATGGTCCCATTTTCATGTGTAGGGAAAGTGGGTGATGAGTTAGACAGAGTGGATGTGGCAGTCTCTAGCTCTGTAATTTCTGGTGTTTTGTTGGTGATACGATGCTCTGTTGTCAATGTTTCAGTTGTTTCAGCAATGGTTGTTTCTCCGAAGGTGCTATTTGATTTTGTTGTTGGTGTTTCAGTTGTCTTAGTAGTGTCAGTTTCCCTGAAGGTAGTAAGTGGCCCTGCTGTTGTTGTGTCAGTAGTTTCAGCAGTGACAGTCTGCTTGAAGGTTGTTTGAGACACATCTGTTTGTGTTTCTGTGGAAAGTTTTGATGTGGTTGTCTCAATGCCAGTGATTTCTTGAATTACTAATAACTTTCTGGCGATTTCTGTTTCTGTTTCATTGGTTATTTCAGTAGTCTCTGTTTCACTTGTCAAGCCTTCATCTGTTGTCCACACTTCTGTTTCTGTGGCTGTTGTCAATTCAGTAGTCGTTTGTGCTTTGTCTGTGGTTTCTGCTTCAGTTTTCATGTCAGTTGAGATTTCAGGTGCAACAGAAGTTCCTGTTTCTGTTGACACTTCTATGCTTACTGTTGTGGTTTCTGGTTCTGTAGTATGTTCTGTTTCTGTTGCATTCATGGTCTCAGTTGTGGTTTGCATTTCAGTTCCAGTTTCAGTCACATTGTCTGGTTCACTTGAGGTTCCCATCTCAGTTGTGACTACAGGTTCCATTGTGTTCATTGTCTCAGTTGTGTTTCTTGGTGTTGAGCCTGATTCTGTTGTGGTTTCATGTTCAGTGGCCTCAATGGTGGCCAGTGTGGTGTGAGCAGTGGTGATGTTAGGTGGTGAGGAGGTAGTGGTTATGGTGGATGACGAAATGATATTGGTGACATTGGTGATGGGAGTGTTAGTTGCAGCTGTAGTTGTAGTTGTGGTGGTTGTAGAACTTGTTGTTGTGTAACCTGAAAGTTATTAGAGAAAGGGAGAGAAAAAATAATATTAATTCTTGCCATCACAGCATAATGCTCACTGGTAAAGATGCTGAGAGAGTAACATAAGCAAGAATAGCCATAAAGCTTCAACATGCCATTGGATTAACCCTTCTGTACAAAAACATTTAACCCTTTTGTACACAAACATGCAAGACCTAACACTCTTGACACCAAAATTCCATTCATCAAAGCATTCTGCACCAAGCATTAGGATGTCAAATGAAATTATTTTTTATGAAAGATCTGTGCTTTATCAAAGGACAATACAAGGAGAAGATGATGATGATGATCCTGTGATAAACATTATCAAGCTTATACACATCCATAAGTATTCCATGCAAATATTCCTTACTATATCTACAATCCATTAACAGTTATACTCCAAAGATGCCATGCCAGTGTGCCAGACTTTATACACTCTGTAACAAACATTCATTTGCATTTGATTAACTTCACCCATCAACTAAAATCAGGTATTTCATGCAAACATTCCTTATTTACATTCCATTACCATGTATCAAAAGTCCTAAGTGCCAGAGTTTTGACATTCCAGACCTTATCATCATATCCCAAACCCTGCAAGGCCAGCACTCAGCTCCAGAATGCATTAGAACACATGACACCCCAGCAGTCCAAGCAGCAGCACCATATACACATTTCCCCAGACCTGGCATGTTACACAATGGTACTTACTCTGCAGAACTCAAAACAGAAATGCAGTGCATTCAATAGTATTTCATACCACGATCCACAACAATGAAAATAAACTGAGAAATATATAAAAATGTGTGGTAGAATATAGTAAGTAGGTTAAAAAGTAGAGATGACCAATGATCAAATTATTTTGTAGGATGAAGCATAAACATAAAATGCCAAACAATGCTGGATTATAACATTCATGATGAAAAAAAATGTAGAGTGAAAATTAGAGTGGAAATATCTGGTTATGTTTTGCCGAACACCAACCGTACAGATACTGAGCAGCCACTTACTGGGATGGATGCAAGTGGTGGTGTTGATAGAGTACAGGTAGTCAGGGCAAGTGCAGGTGAAGCGCAGATTTTCATACGAGAATTTGCAGCCATGGGAGCAGAGAGACTGGTTGTTGTAGCACTTGTCGACCAAACCTGAGAAAGGAGATGAAATTGCAACACTCCGTTCACATTCCTATATGAATTTTGAAAACTTCTGCAATGTCCATTAATTTAATTTTCAAGGATGTTTTCATAATCAGGCAACAGTTTAACAAGTGCATATTCTGCAGAGGGGAAGTTTAACATGTACATATTCTGCAGAGAGGGAAGATGATGAAAAAATAAATCAATGAGGAAGAAAGGAAGGAAGGAAGGAAGGAAAGAAGAATGAAAGAAAGAAAAAGAAAGAAAGAAAATAAAAAGGAAGGAAGGAAGGAAGGATTATATATACAGTGAAGGAGAGAGAAAGAAAACACAAGGGAAGGACTCACGATCAACATCTATGGAGTCTGGCGGCACACGGTACTCCTGCTGGTGGAGGAACACGAAGCTGTTGTTTATTCTGTTCTCAAAGATCTCCCGGATGATGGTGAGGTTGAGTGGTGCCTCCTGTTCATTCTGCTCATCGAAGAAGCTCCAGCCTATCCTGAAGGTACACTTGATGCTACCGGGCCTGGAGGAGGGAAGCAATCACAAATTCAAGTCTGGCTTATATACAGTAACTCTATCACTACAATATATGCAATAATTCACACTAAAAACAATGCTTGGAATCTTTCACAGCTAGCTACAGGAAAGAAGGAGACAAAAAATCAATTTCATCATTTCTAGCATGTATAATCTCTGGAAGTGGTTGCAGATCATGAAAAGGTCTCAGAATGGTGAGTAATGAAAGAAAGATGTGACAAATAGCAGTCAGTGAAAGGGTTAAGATTTAGACGGTCAGACAATGCCTTCTCCCTATTCATATTAGTCAGGAATTTTGATGAGTTTTGAGTGTCCTTTACAGCACTCTTAAAACTTACTCAAACTTGATGATCCTGAGGTTGAGGTTTGCTTTTCCATTGTGCAGGACAGGCTCAGGGAACAGAATCTTCGTGAGCTGAAATAACAAGCTTTCATTAGTGACTGACTAACAGGAGCAGAAGCACAAGACAGAGAGAAATGGAGATGGTTGAGCTATTTCCCCTATAATCACCTACAACAATTTCTTAAAGATTTGTGCTTATTTGTGCTAAAATGTCTTAAATAGTTTTGTAATTTAGAAAATTACAAGAGTTGATAATGACTATCCATCATAATTAATAGTCAAGAAGAAAACCATTACCTATCTTGACCCTTTTTCTTTAGGAATTGACACCTCAATGGACCTCTTTTTTCCCCTGTATGAAATTTTAGTTGCCCCTGACCACTGTACCCTTATCATATGAAAAGAAAACTACCATCCATCACCTACAAGATTTATGATTTGTAAATTCATATATTTTTTTTTTATTTTCAACCACAATATCCTACAATGAATGCAGAATGAAAAAGGTGGTATGTGGCTATGTGGACCAATAAATATCTCCAAAACCCTGAATGCAAAGGAATGTTCAGGGAAGGGTATGAATCCTGGCCACAGTCCGAGAGTAGGAAGGGCATCCACTTTGCGTAATGGCTCCCAAATTGAAAAAAAAAAAAAAAAAAAAAAAGCTCTTCAGGAGTTGCCGCCCTGGCCGTGATACCCTAAGCCCTAAGGAAACTGGACATAAGAAAAAAAAAAAAAAAAAATGCTGCAGTCCTTACCTCTGCCTCAAGGTCCTTCACCATCGTCTTGTATGCCTTGGAGTCCACGTTAGTTAGATCCGTAGTAAAGTTATGGTTGTCTATCTTGAATTTGACTTCTATCGCATTAGGCACTGTGAAGAAAAAGAAAAGCATATTCAACTTTTAAGCTCTTTCATATTATTAGCATCTGTAAAGAGAAAAAGGAAGAGTAAACATGACTTTCACTTCTATCGCATTGAGAACTATGAAGGGAAAGAGAAGTACTACCTATTTGACTTTTTGTGACATTGGGTACTGCGAAGGGAAGAGGAAGAGTAAACGTGACTATAGCTTGTATCACTATCGCATTGAACACCGTAAGAGGAAGAGTAGGTAAAACATGACTCGCTTCTATCGCAATTTGTGTACTGTAAAGGGAAAGAAAAGTACTATTTGACTTCTATCACATTGGGTACTGTGACGGGAAGAGTAAACACTAAATAAGACTAATTAAAGCTTCTATTGCACTCAACACTGTAAAGGAAAGAGAAAAGAAGAACAGTAAACATGACTTTCACTTCTATAGCATTGGACGCTGTGAAGAAAAGAGGAGTGAGGAGTGACAGGAGTGAGGACTGAAAAATGAAATTGACTTTATCAATTTTATCACATTGGCCACTGTAAAAGGAGAGCGGATGAGCAAAGCATGAATCTTATTATATTTTCTGTCAACTATCACCAAAACGATTTTCAGCGGCTACAGAAATTAATCACATGGAAAACAAGACTTCGATAATTTTCTTTTTTACTAGATGGAAGGGTAATGAATTAGACACTGCACTCTTATCAATAATTTTGCCAGCATTTGATTTCAGTAACTTTATTAAGCTTTGGTAAGTTCAACGGGATCTAAGTAAAAGAGAGAGAGAGAGAGAGAGAGAGAGAGAGAGAGAGAGAGAGAGAGAGAGAAAGAAGCTGCAGAAGAAGGGAGAGTAGAGATATAACGAGCGCTAAAACCCAGTACACGTCACTTACCGTAGGCTATGGTGGGCGAACTGGTGGGGGGCTGGGTGGTCGCGGCGCCCCCTGACAGCCCACTCGTAATGCCTTGCCCTCCTAACTCCGTGATTATTTTGAGTTTCCCAGCTGTTGAAGAGAAAATGGGAAGTTACAGATGGTGGCACATATAAATAGATAAATGGATAAGTAGATAAGCAAAAGGAAAATAGGGATATATATAGGGCACCTCACATACATTCATACACAGTGCACATTCCTATAGTCACACCCATACACACCGCACTCCCCCATACTCACATCCGTACAGCCCCGCCACAATCACAGCACCGGTCAGCACCAGCATAGCAGCGCAGAACAGCAGACACTTCTTGCCTCCCCGATCCGTCATGTTGGTCACTTCCAGGTCCTTCCCGCTGCGGATATCAACATAGGTCACACGGGGAGGTCACAAAATCGTATATATAAAGCTTAAAAATTCCTTAAATCACACAAACATACATATATTAGCCATACAATAGGTTAAGTACAAGTAGAATATATATTTTGCTACATCATGCATTACTGTTGGTTCCTATGGCATGCACGAAGATATACAGCTGCTTTTAATCCTTCAATAAGCTGCGTGAGTGAAAACCATCCACCATGCAAGGTCTGTGGTCGTCAGTAGTGGCTTAGAGACTTCCTTTATTCCTTTCCTCGTGGTGGCCGTGGTCTGGCTTTCTGTGCATGCTTCGTGGTGTGTTTGAAAGATGGGATCACATGACGATTTGCTTAAGTGGGTGCAGGAGGAGAAGAAGAGGACGTATCGCAAAGTGGCATCGATTGGACGTGAGCCTAAGTGTGTGAGGCTCAGTGGAGAGGGGGAAGAGAGGTCAGGGGGGTCTGGCAGTCGTGGCTGGAGGACTAACAAGAGAAGGTCAACAGCCGAGAAAATATATGAAGCTGATGTGACTGAGGAGGAGCGATGAGGAAGGTGGGAGGGTGGGAAGGCTGGAGGGAGGATGAAGGGAGGGGGTGAGTGAGGAAGGGAGCGAGGGAGGGAGTGAGGGAAGAGCCTCAGGTGTGGCAGAGGAGCAGAGGAAACAGGTCATTAGTGCTGATCTAACTACTCTAGTGTTGGCTTGAGGCTTCACACTCCTACTCCTGCTTCTGTTGCTGGCTCCTGATGCTGCTGCTGCTGCTGCTGCTGCTATCGCTCATCCTACTGCTACCGCTTCTATTGTTCAATCTGCGTATCTGTCTTCTGTCCGTCTGTCTGTTGTATTACTAAGCTCTTCTAGACTAACATGCTTAGGATATGTTTGTTTTTCGAGAAAAAAAAACGAAAAAAAAAAAAACATTATGCAATTTCAGAAGGCTCATGGCAGCTGAGGTAAAGAGCGAGTCTCCCACATGCGGAGAAAGTGTTCGCCAAGCTGCCGCCATGATCACGACCCGCCAAGGCCGCGGCAAGCACGTGGTGAAGCGGTGACCCACGGCTCACCGCTGGTGGTGCTGTGTTAGTCAGGCTGTGTGTGTGTGTGTGTGTGTGTGTGTGTGTGTGTGTGTGTGTGTGTGTGTGTGTGTGTGTGTGTGTGTGTGTGTGTGTGTGTGTGTGTGTGTGTGTGTGTGTGTGTGTGTGTGTGTGTGCGTGTGTGATGGGAGGGCGAGGGCAGGAAGCAATGCAGCGGGTGGGGCAGGGCGCGGCGGGTCGAACAAGCGAGGTGAGGGGCGGGGATGGGCGGCGTGGTAGCAGCTTCGGGTTAGTCAGTCAGGGATCCCTGGGCTGCCTAACCTGCTGGCCTCCTCCCGGGTCACCTCCGCCGCCCAAGTGAGGTAGTCCGTGGGGCCGCTGCTCAGCAGGGAAGGCTGCAGCGTCTTGCCGTCCCCGGCGGGCTCCGCGATGTTGGCTGGCGGGAACGCCTGGCAGCTGCCGCTGTCTGAGGAGGCGGAATCATCGCGTATCAAAATCTTTGGGCTTGGAGGCTCCCCTGAGTCATGTGAAGACTCTATGGAGGCTGGGGAACTTTGCTGCGGTGGTTGGATAAAGATAGAAGTTTCCTTGGCGTCTTTGTCGCTGGAGCGTAGACTGTCGGAGCTTGCGGTGGGCGTCAAGTGAACAGTGGGTGGCGATGGCACAGTATCCAGGATGATGTCTGTCACGGTGGTGTGTGAGCCGCTGGCAGGCACCAAGGAACTCTCCGTGACAGCACCAGGGTCCGCGGGGGGATGGGCTGCGTCCGGCCAACCATTCATACAATTAATTTCTATCTTGAGTACCATTTTGCTGAGACTGCCGCCTTGTAGCTCTGCCTCCTTTCCAGGATCCGAAGCCAGGTACTGGTGGCTGATGCTACTCACACGAAGAGGTCCCTCGGGACTTCCTTCAAGGGACGCAGCGTGCCCCTGAGGGAGAACCTTCTCATTCTTCTTTAGAAACCTGCGAATCAACGTTGGCCGGTCATGCTTCCTGGGAGAGTCAGGGGAAGGAGGAGCTGCGATCTCCCCCCATAGCGCCTCACCGTGCTTGTCCACGGTCTGCTCTGACGGGGAGTCAGGGTGCGTGATATGCTGTCCACACGCCTGCTGATGATTACTCTCAGAGACAGGGCGGGGCTCGCACGGGTGTGTGGCAGTCAGTATGTCTTCTTCCATCTCCTCTTCGGGAATGGGAGTAAGGCTCCTCTCATTGGGATTCCCGTGCATCCGTCCTAACCTGCTGCGCGGCCGCCTCAGCTGTGTTTTGGCACCCGGAGGCAGAGTGTCGGGGCCTGCAGCGAGCAGTGCCGGGTGGAGGCTGCCGGAGTGGCGTTCCCTCAGACGAAGGTAGTTCAGTATTTTGACACGATGCAGGACACTCTTGCTGAGCCGCAGCGCCGCCACCTTCTCCTCCAGCTCCTTCGCCAGCAAGTAGCCGTGACCCTTTCGAAAGTTTGCAAGATCCTGCAGCAGAAGAGCTCGCAGCTCCTGCCTTTGCTCCTGAAGAGAAGCTTCAGCCTCAGTTAGCGTTTCCAGACGGTCCTCTCCTCCCCGAGGTTGTGAAGGCTCTAAGCTGGTGTCGCAAAGTTCACTGTCATCTTCTTCAGTAGTTAGAGAAGTCTGAAGCAAGGCCCGAGGCGGAGGCGAGGAGTGAATGATCTCTGTGCCAGGCCCTTTGGGAGGCGGAGGAGCCGGGTCGGGGCGGCAAGCTGAGTGTGGAGGTGCTGTAGGGGTGTGGTGGTGCTGTGCTGCTGAGCCAAGGGAAGCTAAGCTATGGGGTGTCAGAGGGTGAAGGGGGGGCGTGTGAGGGGGTGTTAGTGGAGGCATGCCATGCGCGGGGGCTGGGCGCTGAAAGGAGAGGATAGGAATCAATCACTGCAAAACAAATTCGTGCAGTACACAGCAGCCGTGCCCTGCCCCGCCTGGCGGCCCTCAGGACTGGCTGGCGGCGCCACTGCAGCTCAAAAGTGGTGGCTGGTCGGCACGCCAGCATCATCAAGTCCTGCCTCCCTCATCGCGGCAACATTGTTAAAATCAACATTACCCAATACATAAATCCTGTTCTCCCATCATGCATATTTCCCGTCCCCCAAAACACATAATAAAAATCCTTTACATCAGCACTGTCTATACCTTACCTCTCAATCCTCTCGATCCTTTCCCTCTCCATCTTTTCTATTCGGATGTCGTCGTAAGAGCCGTGCACGTGGTCTGGCTTACCGGTCTCCAGGATAAACTTGACACGGTGGCCACCCAACGACTTTTGCTGCATGGCGTAGTTGTTCTCTTCGGAAGAGCTGTGCAGGGGAGGGTTCGGTGCGAGGTGAGCAAGGTGAGGGGACGATGGGAGGGACACACTCCTGAGGTACAACAAGAACGACAAGAACAACAACAACAACACCACTACCGCTACACTTACTGCCCCAGGAGAAAGGTGGCGACAACAAAGTCTACAGTGCCAAAGATAGTGGCCACTAGGGCTCAAATTTACTGATATGAATTGAAGCTTTACTTTTGAGGCGCTTTTGACCCGAGGCTCTACAGTGGGCGGTGATAAGCCGTTTTACAATATGTGAGTGTTAGTGTAGAAACGTCTGGGGGACTTACCCGACAAAACGGTGAGTGTCCATGGGCACGAAGTTGTCGTCATAGGGGTCGGTGAAGCGTGCCCGCTGGTACCCGTTGAGGTTCGCGGCGTTGCCGGCGGCGATGGCGGCGTTCTGAAGGCCCAGATTAACCATCTCCATGTTGATGGTGGACGAGGAGCCGCTTTTCTTAAGAATGCCCTTCCTGACGGAGGACACGGAGCTGCGGTGACTGAGGTTACCCGACCGGTGACTCACCGGCGATTGCCGCGGGCTCGGCCGTGGACTCATGCTGCTGTAGACATACGAAGGGAACCAGATCAGGTCACAGGTCACGGTAAGGAGTAAATGAATCAATAATTTATAAGGTGTCGCCAACCCACCTGAAATGTAGTTTAGGTGACGGTGAGGGAGAAGTTTCCGGGGACGACCTGGCGGAGGTGGTGGAGCCGTCGCCCCGCCCGAGGTCGTCGTCTTCTTCCTCCTCGTAGGTGAAGGCGGGGTTGATTACGCCGGGGTCATCCTTGTCTTCGACGGTCATGCTGCTACAGTCGTCCGAGTCGTCGTCACATCCCAGCTTGAAGTTGGAAGACGATTTTCGCTCGATTGGCTTGGCGTGCCCGTTGGCTATCGGCGCCGCCGGGACATTGCGGCGCGGCAACGTGGGGGAGGGCGGCACCAGCGGGCACCCGTCACCGCCCTCCTCGTGCCCCACCACGGCCGTGTTCTCGTTCTCGTCGGTCAGGGACTTGCTGTCTTCCTTGTTGCGTCTGTTGATGGAGGCTAGGAAGGCCTGGGGGAGGAGGGAAGGGTCAGAAGTCAGCGCTGCCCATAAGGAGCTGTCTGGGTCACTTATCCTCGGTCACCACCACTCACCATTCCATAAACATGCATCACACACCACCTTCCTCATTCATCACCACCATCACCACCATTATCACCACCACGACGATTAGACAGCAAAAATAGGTAGATCAATCAAGACTTTCCACAGCCCGAACACTGATTGCCCTTGCGCCCCTCCTGTCAGTTGCACCATGCCACTGGAGCCTGGGCGAGGGAGCAGTGGGTCGTGGATAAATAAGGTTCGGGACACTTCCATCCCCTCAGCTGAATCGAAACACTTATTCCTTCTCTTATGAACTGATCGGCAGACAACACTGAATTACTAAAAACAGAAAAAAACTATGACGATGCTGGTATTACTACTACTACTACTACTACTACTACTACTACTACTACTACTATTGCTACTATTTCCCAAGCAACTTCAGAACAACATAACACTTAAATGAAACAACAATAACAACAACTATAAGAACAGTTCATCATCACCATCATTATTAGAACAATTGCTTGGTTTATGTGTGTATTTTCTGTCACTCTGGACGAGGATATCCGGTGTGTGTGTGTGTGTGTGTGTGTGTGTGTGTGTGTGTGTGTGTGTGTGTGTGTGTGTGTGTGTGTGTGTGTGTGTGTGTGTTAAAGGTCCATTGTCGCTCTCATTGTCCTTCTCTCACAACAATCAACATCACCACAATCTCTCTCTCTCTCTCTCTCTCTCTCTCTGCCCTCACGTAACTAAATGCTTAGCTATGACACTTGCATGAAAAATGAGAGTTTCTGATGGCGGTCCTCTTTTCCTTTCCCCACACACACATTACTTCACTTCTCACTCACTGACCGCCACCATAAACTGAAGCAACAGAGGCAGCAGCAGCAATAACAACATCCTGCCTCCACGTTTCTGTCCTGCATGTACAATCCTATTCTCTTTTCTCCTTGCCCCTCCCGCTGGTCTTTTGCGCACATTAGCCGCCCACGTGGGGACAGGAAAGCCAGGCATAGAAACGACATACATAACAACACAACAGCATAAGAAATTAGCGCAATCCAGAACAACAGTAAGAAAAACTAATTTAAGACGCATCAACGTTGAGTATAACGCAGGAAAGTTCACTTACAACGAAAGACAAGAACGCAAGAACTCACTCAACGCAATACAGTACAACACAAAACAAAAATAATAAAGAATAAAGAAACCAAATAAAAAGCAACTTAATTCAAAACACACCATGTAACGCAGCAACACAAAAAAAGACTTAATAAATAAAAACAACACATACCAAAACACATCCAACGTGGTAAAGCAACACATCACAGACTAAAGCACTTGAAAAACAGAGAAATATAAAGTAAAACACACCGAACCTATTATCAACACAAGGAATCTTACTGCGAAACACAACACAGATAAAAAAAAGCACTAGAAAAACAAAACCTTGACCAGATACGCCAAACAACACAAGAAAAACACACCCAAACGCACGAAAAACACAAAAACTTAGACCAAAACATATCAAGCAACAAAGCAATACAATAAATCTCACTATACGACACCGCAACACAAAACACAAGCAACACAATAACACAAGAAAAATCATAAAGCAAAATACAAAAATACAGACAAAAAACACCAAACACCACGTCAACACAACGAAACACACAGATAAGAGAGAATAACGCGCAACACACAGCAAAAACATGCCATTAATGAAAAATGAAAAAAAGAAACAAAAGCATTCTCTCTCTCTCTCTCTCTCTCTCTCTCTTGCAGAACATGAGTTAAGAAAATAATAAATATATGTTACTCTATTTTATATTATCCTCTTAATTAACTCTATT